>NW_026732775.1:0-226995 GCF_028476545.2 Physella acuta
TCATCACGTCAGACATGAATTGTCTCCCCTTTAGTGATCCTGCTCCAGGACGAAGTGGCTATACCAATCCGGTTTCCATAAGTCGATAACAAATCAATATCGTTCGATCTGATGATGCACAAAACACTAACACATGTGTTAGTATGGCTGAACACACACAATGTGCTTACGTTGTTTGTTAAACTAATGTGATCGATTTATAACCTGTTTATGTACGTTAGCATTTAAATTACCCAAATAGACATAGCCAATTGATCTGGTTGGTGAACATGTTAGTCGAGGGTTAAGGTTGAGGTTAAGCGATAAGGCTTTATGTGATGTGACGGTGGGGACAATATGGTGAGGAAGTGGGCACAACGGCCTCTTATAGTTGGGTGTCATTTTTCGACAGACGATACATTAGCCGATTAGGCTGGGCTATGTTAAAGCTGGCTTTAATGGTACCGTCATTCGCAGGCTGTGGTGAGAAATGGCCTAGAATGACATTTATATATATTTAAATGCTAAAATCGACAAATAATCACTACACACAGATTAAGAAGAGGCTGAGCAGGCAACAGCCCAGGGCCCATGTTTTCTGGGGCTTGTAATCAAATGCCGTACGGTGAGATTTCATATACCCGTTCGATGAGGCCCGAATACACCTACCCGTAGATTAAAACGTGACACGGGAAAACAAATCATTAAATGAGACGGGACACTACAATGTAACGAGTACACCACAATGCCATTCACTACTTTCTTTGTGTCACTAAAACCCCTTCCACTCATCACACATCGTCACAAAATTATGGACCCACCCCTGCCCTACGAGTGTGACGACCCATTTATGATTCTAGCTTACTCTCTAGTGACTATCAAAGGGATTGGTTAGAGCTGCATGTTAATTATTATTTATTTACTACCCAATATTTCTGTGCTCTTCGTGATGTTTGTGTTGAGTTGTGTAAGTGGTGTATTGTATTAATCTTTTAACATATTATATCGCCTTCCCTCCCTTTATCAAACAATATGTTTTTTCTACACTTGTTTACGATGCAGGTATTGTCTATCTGTAGCTCTGTGGGGAAATAATGCCATTCAGTTACTAAATTGGACTAAATTGTTTGCTTCATAGAAGTCCCTGCCTTAAAAAGTCGCTCTACATTTGCATTTGTTGCCTGCTCAGTCCATGTTTGCACAATATTGCACATTGAAAGTTTCCTTTCATTGTTGTAATTAAAACACCGTCATTGAGTTTTTCTCGTTTTTCGAGGTGGCTAGAAATATGTCGACTAGTTTTAGTGTGTGGCTTTTTTTTTCTTTTTTGTTTGGAGTTAAAAGAATATAGATCTAGAATCTAGATCTAGATCTAGTCCAGATTTAGAGAGCTGACTTTATACATAGACGAGATCTAGTGGAGGATAACAAAAAATCAAGAACCATAACTATGATTAATTTTTTTACTTCCTCCATCGCATCAAAATGGCGACAACGGGAGTACTCCCGTTTGTGAGGGGCATCGATCTTACTCGAAATAATTTTTCGGTAACTTTACAATAGTGTATTTGTATTTATTTTCAAATAATATGCAAAGCAGGAACATTTTTCCCCTTTCAGAACCATGTTTAAATTTTTAGGACAGACTAGACTATAGTTTAGATTTTAGTAATTTGTGTTCGCCTCCTACTCCTGAATCTTGGCCCTTGGCCCACTTTAGAAAAAAAAAAAAAATTTCGTCTTTATTTAAATTGAAAAATTATGGATCTAGGTCCTACCCAGTAACAAAAGTTTGCTTTCTTAATTACTAGACTCATCATTTTTGAGAGATATTGAATGAGCGTGCATTACAATTGAATAGTCTAAAAACTAAACTAAATATTAGTTAGTACTTTAGTTTTTAGTACTACTACTTACTACTTAGTCTTACTAACTTAGTACACTACTACTGCACTACACTTAACTTTTACTTAACTACACTACTAGAAATCTAAAATTAAACTCAGTACACTGTCACTACAGTAGCAATCTAGTACTAGATCTAGATCTATCTAAAGTATCTAGATCTAGTAAATTTTGCAACTCAGTACTTTAGTACTACTCAGGTGTACTGTGTACACTACAGAATGTGTACACTATTGACCCATCAATACAGTACATTAGAATAAAAACAAGTAGTTCTAGATCTAGACTAGTAGTAGAGTAGACTTATTGTACCTCTAACTAATGAAGATGATACAAGAATAGAAAACTATCAGTTAATTAATAATCATTAAAAAAGTTTTAAAAAACCCACGTTTTCTGATTGAACTAAAAAGTAGAAAATAAACGCTATACATCACAATAATGCAAGCGATCACTCTACTATAAGAGATGAAAAACGTGGGGCGCCGAAGTAAAAGTTATATTACTATTGATTAGATAATACTATTGACTTTTATTAGGGAGCTTGTAGAGAGTCAACAGTATTAGAAACTGTAAGAAAATCACGGCGCCCCACGTTTTTGATCGCTTATAGTAGAGTGATCGCTTGCATTATTGTGATGTATAGCGTTTATTTTCTACTTTTTAGTTCAATCAGAAAACGTGGGTTTTTTAAAACTTTTTTAATGATTATTATTTTCTACTTTTTAGTCTTTGTCTGTTTGTTTGCATTAAAATCTTGCTATCGATTTTATCTTCTCACTTTTTTTGGGTAAACGAAGACAACTCGTAAAAAGACAACTCGTAAAAAGACAACTCGTAAAAAACACGTTGTGTGAATACGTTACTGACTAGAACACATAGATTTGAACCCGTGTCGAGTGGGATAGCAATCGTGTGCCCAACCACTCGACCATATCGTCTCCCCCAAACTGGCCTACCTCCTGTAAGTTTTAAGTCGGTTCAAACTAAATTATCTGCCCCTAAGCCTGTCGCGTCGTGGAATTGTTCGCTTCACTGCGCGCGAGCTACGCGTCGCTGGTTTTTTTTCTAATGGCTCGCAGAGGAGAATTATATATATAGATTATATAGCGGTCTAAAATGCTCAATAAAATGTTTCCATTGATCAATTTAGTAATAATAACAATTGCATATTCTATGGTCATCCAAAAGAAAGCTTCCCTGAAAATTTCAGCGCGCTAGCTAACTGGGAAGTGTCAGAAATTTCTATCGCAAGATTTGATTGGAAAGACAAATAAACAAACAAACAGAGAAAGCAAGTTAAAGAAAACGTGGGAAAATTCAGTGACCAGAGTGAAATTATTGCTGTCTTAGCAATCAATTTATGTGAAACGTCCATGAATGTTATTTCATATTTATAAATCTAGGGTTGTCGGTATCGGCCGAGTTCACGGTAAAAACATGACCCGAATTCTCCCATTACTTTCTGATACCGGACACACGAGATTTGGTTTTGCATACTAAGTTTTTAATTTATGGTAATTAATTAAGTTTAAAAGTTCATTTCCTAATGTTAAATGAAAAGTAGAATAGTTTTCCAGTTGTTTTGATGGCTTAGCGATCTGATTGCATGCTGTCTCTGCTTTGGTCATACCGCTGTATAAAGGTTAACTTCAAATGCGTTAAAAACGCGATTTTTGAAAAGTTTCCATTTAGATAATGAAAGTTTCCACAGCAGATACATCCCATATTTATAGAAATGATATTTATTTTTGGATATTTCGACTTTGACATTAGTAATTACTCATTTGAAAGTAGTCACCGTAAGTAGGTCACGTTGCCCCCATTGACGCCAATGTTATATTTCTTCATCCCGATCTGCCGTCTTTTAGTTTTGATACACTAACAACAGCATCATTATGTAATGTACAAACAAATCTCCTACTTGTTGCTTTAAAAATATTTTAATATACCTGCTTTCATTTTTTTCAACTCTGGTTCTAGTTTTGCTTGAAGTAAAATTTTGCTGAGTCAGACATAGGATACCTGTCTGTTGCTAATTATACACTTAGAATACACTACACTAGTTGTGTGCTAGCTGTAATTTTAAGTATTCAAGTTCTACTTACCCTTACTTATAGTTATATTTATATGCTGAAAATCAGAATTCATATACAATACACATAAAAACATTGATCTGATAACTTTAGTTCACTTATAACAAAATGGCTTAGGTGGACTCTACTTCACCTGCCCAAAATAATAAGGCAGTTATATACACATTACAGTGTTCAAGTCATTTACTTTACATTTCTGACTATGTAGTTCTTTCATTCACTGTATTTATATAAAACATTGCTTTAGAAACATTTTCATATCTGTGCAGTACAGTTTTATAACAAAATGGCTTAAAATGGACTCTACTTCACCTGCCCACAACAACAAGGCAGTTATATGCACATTACAGTGTTCAAGTCATTTACTTTAGATTTCTAACTTTGTAGTTCTTTCATTCACTGTATTTATATAAAAATATTGCTTTAGAAATATTTTCATATTTGCGCAGCACACAATTCTTTGGGGTTATGGGAGGAAGCTAACACAAAAATATACTTCTGTATTATTTTTATTCATTTCAACAGCATTTACAAGTTCTATATATCATTCTAATTAAACTCTGCAAATATGAACAAAATCCAACCAAAATTAACCAAACTATACTCATTTATAGATACCCTATGATGACTTGTCACAAATGGCCAATGTTAAAATGAGGGACTTTTACCCCCCCCCCCCCCCCCCCCCCCCCCCACAAAAATATTCATAAAAAAAAACTATTTGGGATAGAAAGAATTTTTTTTCTGTTTTTTTTTCTCCTGATTGAGATCTACAAGAACATATATTTTTTATTTTAATATAATGAAATTTGTGTTTATACCTAAATCCCTAATAAATCTTACCATCAAAGTGACAATTTTAAAAATTAGGCCTTTTAACACCTTCAGATAGGCCCACATAATATTGAGCATTTACACAAAAAACAGTCAAAGATTTTGTAATATATCACAATCTTCTGATTGGGCTTAAAGCAAATATTTTCAGTATGGTGTGGTTTAAAGTTAAACATAGGCAAAAATAGTATGCCTGAAAAATATAAAAAATAAGATACTTAGGGCCTAAATATTTTAAAACTAAAATATTCCTTATAAATTTTTGCCATTCCTCATCCCTGAAAAACAAAATGTATGACATATAAAAATAATAGGCCTATGCTTTAAATTTAAACGCACCCCAAAAACAAGAAAATAAGCAAAATAGAAGTTATGGTCTAAACTAGCTCTTACCATTCCCCATCAAACAGTAACTATTAGGTGCAGCAAAGCATATTTATCAAATATATATTATGTTAAACCTGAAACCAAGAAATAATTTTCTTAGGAATTTATGTAAGATAGATAAGTGTTAAAGGTATACAATTTTAGTCTAGAACTTATGGTTTACATGAAAAAAATCAATCATGAAGTTATTTAATATTTGTATTTATGACCCATTCATTTTTTTAACTATTATTTTACTTTTTGTAATTTATATTTTATATGCCATTTAAACAATCTAACAAAATATAAGAGATTTAATTCTGACATAAATGTTATTTAAATTTTTAAATTTTTTTTTATAAAGAATGTCTTTCCTGATCATGTACAAGACATGACAGGACTCCGACTATGTAGTTCTTTCATTCACTGTATTTATATAAAACATTGCTTTAGAAACATTTTCATATCTGTGCAGTACAGTTTTATAACAAAATGGCTTAAAATGGACTCTACTTCACCTGCCCACAACAACAAGGCAGTTATATGCACATTACAGTGTTCAAGTCATTTACTTTAGATTTCTAACTTTGTAGTTCTTTCATTCACTGTATTTATATAAAAATATTGCTTTAGAAATATTTTCATATTTGCGCAGCACACAATTCTTTGGGGTTATTGGAGGACCCATTCATTTATGACCCATTCATTTTTTTAACTATTATTTTACTTTTTGTAATTTATATTTTATGTATTTTATTTATGTAATTTATATTTTATGTATTTTTGTAATTTATATTTTATATGCCATTAAAAAATCTAACAAAATATAAGAGATTTAATTCTGACATAAATGTTATTTAAATTTTTAAATTTTTTTTTATAAAGAATGTCTTTCCTGATCATGTACAAGACATGACAGGACTCCGATGGCTTAGATTAAGTCATACCAAGCTTAAAGAGATACCAGCTGAAATTGGATTTCTTAACAAACTTGTATGTAATTATTTGATATTTTAGTCCTGCAATTCCTTTTAACAATATTAAAATAACATAATTTAGAGTAAAATACTACATTATAGTTAATCTCTAATTATTTAATTCAAATTAATACATTCTTTTTTTAAAAAATGTGTATATTATTCTGATACTATTTATTTTTCTAGGAAGATTTGGTTATGGTCCATAATGAGATTGAGTCTTTGGGTAATGACTTGCCACTGTTGCCAGCCCTCCATAGTATTAACTTCAGATTTAACCAACTCACTGATGCTGGTGTGCCCAATAAAATTTTTACCGGAAATGATCTTTCTATAGTCGTAAGTTTTAATTTTAACTTAGTATTTGTCATTATTTAGGGACACCATTTTTTTAGTTGAAATAATTATTCTTTTTTTTCAGTGTTCAGTCAAATATAAAATTAAAAATATCTTTATTTAGGATTTAAGTCACAATAAACTTACACAAGTTCCACCAGAATTAGAAAATGCAAAATCTGTCCTAGTACTCAACTTAAGTCACAACCAGTGAGTATCATTATATTTTTTTAAGTTAAAGTTGTAGGCAGTTTCATTTATACATAGGAAAATATATTTATTGTTGAAATTAGCTACTTATTTAATAGAATAAGTAATGTAGAAATATATATGTAGACACAGTAGAAATAAATATTTATTTGTAAGAGGTCTTGCCAGTTAGTACATATAAAATAGTACTCAAAAACAATAATAAATTACAAAAATATTGTTTTAATTTTCAGAATTGAATTGATACCAAATCAGCTGTTTATTAATCTAACAGACCTTGTGTTTGTAGATTTAAGCAATAACAACTTAGGTAAGATACAATTAGCTAATCTGGGGGCACATTTTTAGTAAAACATATCTTTTGATATAAAATTATATTTAAAACATTCTAACAAAAAAGATAATGAATTATTAATTAAATTATCTTTTTGAATTTTTTTTTTGTAATTCAAATAGAAACATTGCCCCCTCAAATGCGAAGGTTGACCAGTCTTCAAACTCTGATTCTTGATAACAACCCACTGATACATGCTCAACTAAGGTCTGTCTATTTGTTATTGGAGTTTATAATGCAGGAAATAAACTAGATATTTCTTTCAAAAAGATTATACCATATGCAAAGTTACTTTTAAAAAAGCACACAAATAATCATATTTTTATTTCTATGCTTAAATTATGAAATAAAATTGCTTTTTCACCCTTAATTAGAATTTAAAGTATGTTTTTATTTTTTAAAATCTTAAAGGCAGCTACCCGTACTGACAGCACTTCAAACACTTAAAATGAAAAACACACAAAGAACACTAAATAATTTTCCAACTGGTTTGGATACACTCACAAACCTACAAGGTATAGTGGTTCAATTGTTGTTACTTTTATTACATTTATTTTTAACTAATGACTATCTTCAGAAAGAAAGAAATGTGTTCAGGGTGGAGGGGCAGTATTTTGAAATGTATGCATATATTATTTTGTTTTTAAATAACAAGAATGTAATTCCTTTTTTAATAGATGTTGATTTATCTTACAATACATTGACTCGAGTGCCTGAAGCCTTATACAAATTAGAGTCTTTAAAACGTCTCAACCTAAGCAATAATGAGATTGGTGAACTCTCTCTAATGATCGGTGAGATTTCAATTTTTCACCTTTTATTTATTGTCTTATCGTTTTCTATATAAATGTGTTAAACTGTATAAAACAAATATTTTTTCTTACCCTTCTCACTGTTTCAGATATATGGACAAAAATGGAAACCTTGAATTTGTCTCGCAATAAATTGAAAGCTTTACCTGTAAGCAATTTGCTTATAAATCTTTAACTGTAGCATTTTTAAAGTGAAAAACCGTAAATTAAGACTATGTAAAAATATCCACTTTTTTTCAGTCTTCACTTCATAAGCTTCAGAATCTTAAGAAACTGTATGTCAACCAAAATCAGCTTGACTTTGAAGGAATTCCCGCCAACATTGGCAAGCTACACAACCTTGAGGTGTTTAGTGCTGCCAAAAATAATTTAGAGATGATTCCAGAAGGCTTAGGGAGGTAAAACAAAATACTTTCCATAAGAATCTTGCACGTTTTTACTTGTGTTTTATAGATTATAGACCTACCAATATTTTTTTTAACAGATGTGGGAAACTAAAGAAACTTGTTCTAAATGGCAACAGACTTATTACATTACCAGACATACTCCATCTTCTACCTGGGCTGGAGGTAACTCATCAATTTTTATTGCATATTTAATATTGACATTTAGTATAAATATTGTGAATATTTTATATTAAATAATCTCAATGTGCTTGTTTATTTTTTTACTCAACGAATAGTTTACCAACAGTTAGGTTAGTGTACTTTGTTCTAGTTCCAGTGAAATAAAAACAAACATTTCCTCTCTACCTCAGACATTAGATGTGAGGGAAAACCCAGATTTAGTCATGCCACCAAAGCCCCAGGAAGCAAAGTCTGCTCTGCAGTACTACAACATTGATTTCTCACTGAACACACAGTTGCGCTTGGCTGGAGCTCAACCTGTTCCCTCGTCTGGGCAAACACCATGTCAGTTTTAAGTTTTAAAAAAATAATATATCTTAGTTGTTTGTCTCTAAACATATCAAAACTTAAACAAGGTTAAAAAATCAATTTAAATGTTTTAGTTTTTGCTAAGATTTCAATGAAATTAAGTTTCACATTTAGAAGTTTCTATTTAGGATTACTATTACTTAATAACTGAATTAGATGGTTGTTACATTTATTTTTAAAATGTATCCTTAGCCCCCAAAAGTGATCCAGTGGCCAGGAAATTAAGACTGAGAAGACGAAGGGATGGACAGGAAAGTGAAAAAGTTTTAAAGGTATTTTATTTTAAATTTTTAAAATTCTGGACACTTTTGGTGTCTGTGAGGAAGAAAATTTAAAGTTTTGCCATCAATGTTTCAGGGTATGAGAGATGTAGCTAAAGATAAAGCTGAAGGCAAGGGCAACTCAAAAGATGATGAGATAAGAGAACCATTGAAGTAAGTCCATAGCAAACATGTTTTTACAAGTAATTATAGAATAGAGAACCATTGAAGTAAGTCCATAACAAACATGTTTTTACAAGTATTTATAGAATAGAGATCCATTGAAGTAAGACCATTTGCCTTTATACTTTTTTAAATTAAAAAATATTGTAAAAAATTATTTCTTTCTCTTTTTAATAGACCTAAGAAATGGGATGAAAATCTACATAGACCCCAATTAGATTACAGTGAGATTTTTGATGAAGATGTTGGACAAATTCCAGGTATATAAGACTTAGTATTTTTAAACACTGTGTCTGCTATTTCAGAATATAATACAAATGTTTTATTTAATCATGGATTTTTATGATCTTCAGCCGTGTTAACTCTCAAATATTTTTTACTTACACTATTTTATTATTATCTTTTATGTTTATAAATATTGCTTTATTTTTAACCTTAATCTTACATAAACTTTTTTTTAAAATCATTCTTTTATAATTTAGGTTTGTCTTGTTGGGAAATTGAAAACTTTCTGCCTAACTTAGTTGATGAAGGTGAATTATTTTTTAAAATATTCTTTATAATTCAAAATTTAGTCCATTTATATTTTACTACTACTCTGTTAGTTTGGTTTTAAAATATCACCTTGTGCATTGCAGGACTTATTGGTAAATTTTATCAAGCAGACTGTTACATCATTCTTAAAACATTTATTGATGAGTCAAACAGCTTGAACTGGAAAATATGGTACTGGATAGGAAGTGATGCCACGGTAAGTCAGTTATTTTGGACAACTTTCTTCCACCAGTGCATGCAATGGTGGGGGACTGGTGGGGGAGGGAGGGAAGTTAAAAAATACTAGTGGACTTGTAATAAAATAAATTTTGTATTATAATATTCTTTTTTATTCTCAAATTGTCCATAATACTTAAATAATGAATTCTCCATTTGTATAGCTTGACAAAAAAGCCTGTTCTGCCATACATGCTGTCAACTTAAGAAACTTACTTGGGGCTGACTGTAGAACAATCCGCCAGGATCAGGATGATGAAGATGAAGAGTTCCTTGCCTTGTTTGAGTGTGGACTCTCTGTTATAGAAGGCGGGCGAACTTCAAGTGGTTTTTACACAGTAGAAGATGCTGTAAGAAAGTGATCTCTCTTACCATAATTTTTTAATATTGTCTACATAGAGAAACTTCGACAAAGTTTTTCTAATCAGGTTTTGAGGTTTTTTTTTAGTGAATATGTAGATTAATTTTATTTTGGGAATTTTTTTTTCAAACTGTAACATTGAACATATAAAAATTAAAAAGGTTAATTAAAGTAGTTAATCCCATGGTGTTGTATTAATCTGAGATATGGTCACTCTATTTCTCCCAGGAACCTGAGGTCAGACTTTACAGAGCTACGGGGACGCAGTCTGTGCACATGGAGAGGGTGAGTTCTGCACCAACCATTGCTAAGCTAACCAGTTAAGGTTTCAACTGGCATTTAAAGTTGTTTTCCTTTGTTGTTTGCAGTGTCCTCTTACAACTAAAGTGTTGGATTCTAGGCATGTCTTCTTGCTGGATGCTGGCCCTAAAGTCTTTATTTGGAATGGGGCAAAGTCTAATCTGGTTACACGCACCAAATCAAGGTATTTTTAAACTAATTTTTAAAGCCTCATTTGCAAAAAAATGGAAACGTAACATTTACTAGGTGTTAATGAAAACTAGTAATATCCCAAAATTTTTATGTCAAAATATTTGAGTGTGTATTTAATGTATATGAACACTACCATACAACATCTATATTCCCTCTTATTTAGACTAATTGCTGAAAAAATTAACAAAAATGAGAGGAAAGGAAAATCCGAAATAATTCAATTTCCCCAAGGCAAGGAAACATCAGATTTTTGGAGAACTATAGAAGGAGAGCCAGAAACTTTTGAAATTAAGGTACCTGACTATTTTGCTGAAAATAATTCAAGCTTTAGTTGTGACTTGTGCATCCTTTCTATGACTCGGTTGACTCATTTGGAATATTAGAAGAGTATTATCACTTTCTTTCAGACTTCACCACTGTCAGATATTCCAGTAGCTGATCCAAGACTTTACAGAGTAGGACTGGGTAAAGGCTATTTGGAGCTTCCTCAAGGTGGGCGCATTGGCTTTTTTTTTCTTTATATATTATTACATTTTTTATATCACATTTTTTTATTATTATTATGGAGTACAAAGAGTAAAACACTGTGTAAACAATATTTTAAATGATAATCTATATTTATTTCAGTCCACATCCCTAAAAATCGATTGGTGAATACTTTGCTAGACACAAAATGTGTTTATATTTTAGATTGTATAACAGATGTTTTTGTCTGGTAAGTTAAAAATTATTATTTTAAGAAATTTAAAATTAACTTTAATATAACTTTGTCAGCATTAATTGTATGTTGTTGAACTAATTATCATTAATGAATTTTAATTTGTAGAATGTTAATTCACTTAAGTTTGACAATTTTTTAGGATTGGTAAAAAATCTACTAGATTAGTTAGAGCAGCAGCCCTAAAGTTAGCTCAAGAACTCCATGATATGATCGACAGGCCAGAATATGTTACGATATACAGATGTCTTGAAGGGTATGTGTTTTGGTAACACATAACAATGCAGAATCTAATTATTTAGTTAAATAGTTCATAACATTATTTACATGTTAATGTTTTTCTTTAACTTTATTATCTGAAACCCAAAGTGTATCTATGTTTATATTGTTATCTGAAATTTTAAAAATTTTGTTTTCTAACTTGTAATTTCTTGCATGTTTAGAACAGAGCCTCAGATTTTTAAAACCAAATTTGTTGGCTGGGATGATGTCTTGCCAGTAGATTACACACGCTCTGTTGAATCTATAGCTAGGAGAGGAGCTGATATTAAAGTAAGAAACATCTTGCTGATTTAATTTTTATACTTTGTAAATAGTTTTCAGGGGCTTTATTTTATCCATATGTCACTAACAGGTGTACACCATTCTTAAACTAATTTGTAATATATGTTCTTTCAGTTTGAATTTTAACATAACTTTTTTCTCCCAATAAATAGGTGATAATGGAAAAAGACAAATTACAGACAGACTTGTCAGCATTGTTTATGCCAAGGCAGCCAGCCATGACTGAAGAAGAAGCAGTAAGGAACAATAGTGTTTAGAAGCATCAAGTAAAATCTTTTTTTTTTAAAGTTAGAATTTAAACAGGTTGGAAATTTCTTATTTTACTATTGCAGGAGATTCTTTCCTCTGATTGGAATGAGGATCTGGATGGCATGGAGTCTTTTGTACTGGAAGGCAAAAAGTTTGTGAGACTACCAGATGAAGAATTAGGCAAGATAGTTTTATTTCATGATCAAATGTATCTAGGTTTGACAATTATCACCTAATACAGTACATGTTTAAAATCTTTTTATCTTGTCTTTTCTAGGTGTCTTTCACACTGAAGACTGTTATGTGTTCTTATGTCGTTACTGGGTGCCTGTCGAGCTACCTGAGGGAGAGGAGGAAATGGATGAAGAAGACTTGCCAGAGGACGAATTCAAATGTATTGTGTATTTTTGGCAGGGTAGAAATGCTTCCAACATGGGCTGGCTTACTTTTACTTTTAGGTAAAATAGTTTTTAAATGTAATTACTTATTGAAAAAAAAAAGTGAACTAAATTGAGTTAATCAAGTGATTTAGTAATATTTATGCATTAAGAATTCTGGGTCTTGAAAATTTGATGAACAGTATTGTAATATAAAATGTATTAATTTTTGTATACATTTATATTTTAGTCTTCAAAAAAAATTCCAAACCCTGTTTGGTGACAAACTTGAAGTAGTGAGACAATTCCAACAACAGGAGAACCTCAAGTTTCTCTCACATTTCAAGCGGAAATTTATCATCAAGCTTGGGAAACGACCTGCAGCCAGACCGGCCGGCTCAGAAAAAATCAAACCAGCGACAGAATTTTTCCAACTTCGAGCTAATGGTAGTCCTATTGCAACCAGATGTATTCAGGTATGTCAGTATAATATTCAGATTTAAAAAAAAATTGAATTGTATTCAAATCCCAATAGTTGAGAAATAATTTTTTTAACCTGTTATAATTTGTAATGTTGACAGTTGGAGAAACCAGATGCTACTTGGTTATGTCCAAGGTTCTGGTAAGTAGTTATCTTAATTATAGTTGTGGATTAACTTTTTTGTACAATTGATGCATACTAAATGATTTTGTAAATGAAAAATGTATAACTAATGTCATTCCAATAAATATTTGTGATAGTTTTATGTATTTAATATGTTTGTGATATAAGTCTTTTTTGGAGAAATAAAGAGTAGTTTTAAAGCTACACTTGTGTGTTTAATTGGCTGATTTCATCAAAAACTTTTCCTGATTATTTTCATCCCGCAGCTTTATCTTAATGGTACCATTTGATAGTGACGAACTCAAGGGAATTGTTTATGTCTGGGTTGGGAAAAAAGCTGATCACAAGGAAGCGAAGATTGCTGAAGAGATTGCTTATTCCATGTATAAGGTAAGAAAAAATTGCAGATTGATATTTTTGGCTTTGTTTTGAGTATAAACATTAAAAACAGTCAATGTTTAATGCCTCACATTTAGTTTAAAAGCTTATTAGATGTTTAGTATTGGTTCATCTTATTGATTAATAAATCATGAATTTACATAAACATATTTTTATGAATTGAAGGAGGACTTTACAATACAAATGATAAATGAAGGAGAGGAGCCAGAAAACTTTTTCTGGATTGGTATAGGTGGCAGAAAGTCATACGAGCAGGTACTTCTTAGCCTGATCATTAGCACCTTTTAATATTTGTATATTAGTAGTTAATTAGAACTGACAGATCATTTTATTCAACATTAAATTATATTTATTTATAATGACAGTGTTATAATTGATTTATTAGATTGTTAAGAAGTTAACTGATATGATGTGTATTTAAATAATGTGATGACCACTTGTTGCTTCCAGGACTATTCCTACATGCATTATGCAAGACTTTTTAGATGTTCCAATGAAAAAGGCTACTTTACAGTTTCTGAGAAATGTGCAGATTTTTGTCAGGTAAAAAATTCAGAGAATCTAACTCAGTTTCGCTTCAGCTTTCAAATGTTTGATGATACTGAACATTGTAACTAGAGATGCTGTCTTGTTAATTTTTTGCTTGTCTGACTGACAGGATGACCTTGCTGATGATGATGTCATGATACTGGACAATGGTGAACAAGTTTATCTGTGGGTTGGCAAAAAGACCAGCGATGTTGAGATCAAGTTAGCATTTAAAAGTGCTCAGGTCTGTATCCTCAGTACAATGTATTTGTTTCATTAAACCTTAAACATGGTTCAACATTTTATCCAAACACTAGCAGAAATTTAAAAAGCAGCTAGTTAGTGAAGTATTTAAAAAAATAATTAGTTAATTAATTTATTTCCTTGTTCTAATAGATGTTTGTTTTGTGTCAGGTTTATATCCAGCATTTAAGGAACAAACAGCCAGACAAGCCAAGGAAACTGCTGCTAGCAATGAAGTACAAGGAGAACAAAAAATTTGTTATGTGTTTTCATGGTTGGGGCAAACACAAGGAGGTCAAGGACTTCAAAACACTGCTGCCATCTATTTATTAAATAATTTGGTCTGAATCTCACTTTAAAAAAAAACTGGCCAAATGGAATAGTGCTGCACTAACAAGACAGTGAGGCCCTGCCTTCAGTGAAGAATGTTTTACCTTCTCTAGATTGCATTTTGAGGTTAGATCTGCATCTAATTCTCCAACCCTCAACCTTCTAAATGAGTTTTTGCTGTGCAACTGTTTTAGCTGTTGTTTTATGCTTAACTAGTGATATTTTTATATTTTTCCTTGCCCTTTTTCATAAAACTTTGTAAGGAGGAGTTTTCTACTTTGAGCATTGAATAATACTTATATTTATCTTTGACAGTGATGGTTTAATATGTGTAATTAAATTAAAAATATTGTTTTTAAAGTTAACCCCTTGAACCCTGAAAGCCTGAAAAGAATTACTTTCATGAAACAATTCTTGTGCTACATGAATTTACCTTAGCATCTTTTGTAAAGACAAAACCATCATTGAAAAAAATTACCAACAAATCAAAACATCATTTTCTGAGTTAACAAGAGTATATGTTTTATGCAAGGCTGACCCCAAAGGTCAGGGTTCAAATGGTTATGGATATTTAACAAGAATGTTAAAAAGGATTTTTCTGTCTTTTTACCAACTGTGATAAGGTTCTTTTTCAGTTTAGTATAATGTAATCTGTCTGTATTCTACACAACGTTATTGTAAATAGGTTGACTGGTTGTTTTAGATTGATTATGAATTAATTTGGTGGTGCTACTTAGTATTGCATACATAGATAATTAGTCTAGAAAGTGTATTTTGTAGATAAAATCTACATGATGAGATTGCTTCTAAAGCTGTTGGTTCACTAGAAAGAAGGATTGGGTTTTGCATAAGCACTAAAGTTGCCGTAAATTTGAAGATGAGATGTTTTAAATGTTGACTTGGTGTTAACATTTTAAAGTTGAGATGAAGTGACTTTGTGTCACCATTTAAAAGGTGTGTAGGTGACTTAGTGTCACCATTTGAAAGGTGTGTGTTGACTTATTTAATGTCAGCAATTTAAAGATGAGATGAGGTGACTTTGTGTCACTATTTGAAAGATTAGGCTAATGATATGTGATAGAAATTAAAACTGATATAGTAACTTATGAAGGTTACCATTAACAGATATTTTCTGAGTAGTACATTTTAATATATATATTTTTTGTTCACTTATCTATAAATAAAATGGTGACCATTTTATATGAACCATGTGGCCTGTTTATGTAATTTTATAAATCAATTTAAATTAGATAAATTTCAGCAAAAATGTCCATTTTTTCAGAAAGAAATCAATGACAAGCTATTTATATAGTATGAATGGAGATTACTTCTGATGTGTATTCTTAATTATTTGTATTATTTTATAAGTCTTTAACATAAATCAGTGATAAATAGCTGGTAGCTCAGTTGGAGGGCTATATATAGGCTGTCATGTTATCATTATATTGGGGGAGGATCAGTCGTATATATCGGAGGCTTATGTTACACTTTGACTAATATTTTTATTAATTTGAAAGAGTCATTCATATCATATCTATATAGAGTAATAGTAATATATTTTCATTAAAGAGGAGCATCATCTATTAATTACCTTGTATTTCTTCTGATTATCTCATTAGGGCCTATTTATTTAAATACTGAGAGGGATCAATAATGGATAGTATATAATGACTTGTATAGAATTTTATTATCTTAAATAAAAGTGAAATTATTTCTTTTATATTTCAGGTTAAGCATATAAAACGAGTGTGTTTGTCAGATTTTTTAAGCAAATATCATCAGTTGTTACAAGTACATGCCTTAGTCTGGCATACTTCCTCCAATATTTAAGAATAAAAATTATCCTACAACTAGTAAATTGTTGTTAACTTCTATGAAAGCATGATAAAAGAATGAAAAAAAATCCTGTTTCACCAGCTAATTGCTAACCTGAATGATCTGAGACTAAGCTTATCTTTATTTGTACTTTTAAAGTCTTTTTGTATATAAAGAATGATTTCGCAACAGTGAGACATAATGGAATGTTTATTGGGCTACTGAATCTTATACCCCATGCCAATTAATGGGAATGATATTACACACAATGTAGACATTCCTCCCTCAACTACATCACATATTTCTCTCCATTCTCAAGTAGTGACAAACTTTGGCCCATAATTTGTTTCAAATAAATACTACACTAACTGTTTATACTCGCATTTCAACTAACATCATCACACCGGTAAATTGATAAAATCTACTGTCAAAACGTTTTTTAGTTAAAATAAAATACATTGAGAGAGTTGACACCAACCAAAAATGCTAAACGATTGGAGAGAGAATTTGGAGACATACGACCTAGTAATACCACTGCATCACTTTTAATACTTTAACCTAATACCTATAATTAACTATTCATTGAACTGGCAAACAGAATATTTATTCTATACAATTTGGCTATTTTTTGTCTTGGTGTCACTCTCCTAAATGGTGTCACCCGGTGCGGTCCGCACCCCCACCCCCGCCTCACGACGCCTCTGAGATTTAGTTAGATCTAGATTCTACCTAGTTTCTTTAAAAGCCGACGTTGCGTTGGTATTTATGCGAAACTACCGTGCCTTACAATAAACATTGGACTCTATTCAATTTATAAGAATATAAATAAGATATGGGTTCTAAGTAAATAATTACATATAAATCTAGATCTACATTACATAATTCAACATTCAAATAGTTTAAAACAAGTGTAGCGAAAATATGAGCTTATACGAAACTTATACCACTTACGTGTCTTTAATGTCCGTTGATTCCCTGTTGCTAATTATGGCTGCCGTTGTTTGTATGTAATTATTAAGAATCCTTACCGACAGTCATTTTTTAACTATTTTTAAGAGATAAAGCAATCTAAAATCTGTGTGAATGAGCAAATACAGTGATAGCGAGGACAATAGCTACGCCTCAGACAGACGTCAAGCTTCAACGATGTCTTACAGAGATAACAGAAGATCTAGCAATGATGGGGGAAGTCATTTTGGTGGCTTCAGAGTTTATGTTGGTGACATTGGAACACGGATAGGCAGGACTGATTTGGAAAAAGAATTTGGACAGTATGGGCCTGTAACTGATGTGTGGATGGGTAGGAAACGGGAGGCGTAAGTGATCTAGAGCTGATAATTTATAAGTCTATTTACTGTGTAGCTATTTTAGTATTTTCATTTATTACATTTATTGGTAATCTGTCATTTTAGGTAGGTTCTAGATCTAGATCTAGATTCTTGATCTAAAATCGGTCGAGGCTAGTACTAGTAGTCACTGTAGTAAGTAAAATTCCACAGCCGATCACACATAGTTTAAAATTCCGAACTCCCGATTTTTATCGGGCGCTGTTTTGTAACCGTTTGACACTGAAACAAATCAAAAGTATTATACTACTCTCTGCTGCCATTCTACTCTAATTACTAATTTGTATGTGTCAATTTGTATTCCTACACATAGAATTTGAGATATTCATGTTTTAGTACCTTCACTTCTTGCGATATTTCCCCCCCCCCCCCCCTACTTTTTTCCTGCGGCCACCTGGACCTTTAGCGTAACGATCATATTTTATTCGTTTTAACCCAATTTTAATAACTAAAATACATATTTTACTCTTTTAAACGTGTTGTTGATTGTATTATTAATTAATAGATTGCAAAATCAAATAAAAAAACCACTTCAATTAAATTTATTAACTGCACATCACGGATGACCCAGTGATGACTCAAGGGACGCAACTATAATAATTATAACACAAGGGACGTCCCAATCACTAACAAGACATAACCTATATTTGCTTAGACATGCTTGTATGTAGAGACACAAACTAGTTCTAGAAGAAGTAGATGATCGAAATAATTTAAAACAAAAGAAGAATTTAGAAACTATATAGATTCTAGACTTAGCTTGAAATATAGAGCATCTAGATCTAGGCTAGTCTAGCTCAAGTCATTGGTGACGCAGCGAGGATAAACCACCCTAATCATTACCCAAGCTGCAGCCACCCCCATTTCACCTCTCAGGTTGCTATAATAGCCTTATTTACAGGGTCCTGCACATATGTAGAAGCTATTTATAGTTAACATAGTTATAAAAAGCTTTGATTGGTTGGTTTTAATCATCTCATCTTGCACCTCGTTTCATCTGCGGAAACTGGGATCACAGACGACGTCATACCTAAATTTAAAAAAAAATTAAAAACTCGTCTTCCAGAAGGAGAAAACAAAAGATTTTGACCTTGATATATTTAGAAATGGACATGCGTACAGCAGATATCGGTAGTTTTGTATAAAACAACCATACAATTATTATACAAAGCGATAAACAGGGTGATGGCCTCAGAGTGTGTTAAACCGCGGAACTTTACTCTAGTAATAATGTGAAAAAAATGTGACTCATTAAATTTTAGTAATTATTTCAAATTTTTAGGAGGGTTTAGATCTATGTTTCGAAAGTTACAAATATGTTTCAAAGTATCACTCATGTACCTTTTTTTTTTAAACAATTGTTTTAAAACTTTTCAGTAATCTGCTGAGCTGTGGTTCATGCTAAATGTTTACAATTGTTTTTAAACAATTTTGAAACTAAGGGGAGGTTACAATATTAGCCCACGAATTGTCAAGTGCAATTGTTATGTGACATCAGGCTATTTTTAGCATTTTTCATATGCTTAATGATAGTATTACTGGCTAACTTGGAGACGGGGGTCAGTTGCTAACAACAATATGGCGTCCGGACTGGACGCATGACTTCTGACAATTTTTTTGCCAAATTCCAGTGACCTTCTATGAATTACTTTTAAAATGTTTACCACAAGCAAAATGGCGGGGTTATCACGTTATAACAACAAACTATAGGTGGCAGGGCTATATATGCCAGAAAAGCATTTCAAAATTTGCGTTGGAGAATGAAGGCTAAATTTAAAAGTTGGTTTCATTAAAAATACTAGAACTTTTTAAATATAAATTTCCATAGTAGAAAATAGATTTCCATACAGAAGCATTATTAGGTTTATCATCAGTCTATGAAAAAATAAACAATCTACAACTATATTCAATCATATTATTAATTATATTATTTATTCCTTTAGGCCTATACTTGTAAATATTAATATATATCCACATACTTGAACCGTATTTGTTAATTTTTTTTAGGACCTCACAGAATTATGCTTTTGTTGTATATCGATACCCAGAGGATGCAGAGGAAGCAGTAAGAGATAGGAATGGCAGGTAGGCATTAGTTGAGTAGTAAAAATTATTTTCAGGTTAAGACTGTAGATTAGTATTATGTTTAAAAATAAAGTTGGCTATTTTTTACAGGCCCACTACCATTTTTGTCACTGTGATATAAACACAAGAAATGAACAGTCATTATAGAATTAAAAGAAACGAATTAGTCACATCTTGCTTCAGTGTTTTCAGTAATAAAAATAGTGTAACCTCTAGCATGTAGGCTGAATTGAATCGTTACCTAGATTTCTATAGGCCTATTTATTATTTATAGGCAGCAACTATGTTGTTCTGTGCCTGACTGGTGACTTTTCAATTCTCTTCATTGCTATTAACATGGACAACAATGTTAAAAATGAAAGTAGTTTGAGTAGCATTTATATTTTGATGGAGTAAGAAGGGGGATTAAAAGATTTATTTAAACCAAGTTAACCAAATTATAAGGGGAGGCAATAAAGTTTGTCTGTCATAATTTGAAGAAATTTTATTTTTATACATTGTGTGATGGTAATTGCCTTGTCCAAGAGAATATAAAATTAACAAATAATAATTAAAACTCCTATAAATATTAAATATTTACTGTTGACTATGAAAGCTATTAATGTGAATTATATACCCCCTTCTAAGTAAAAACACGAATAGTAATTTTGTTTTGTAACATGTCTAATCTGGCACTACATTTTTACATTGAAAGTAATGTCGTTTTGAATCTTATTTCTCTGCATTTTTACCTCATTTAAATGGAGTTCTAGCTAAGGTCGTGTGGGAAAGGGGAAATAAAAATGGATTCCTAAAGCTGTATTATGCAATACCTGAATTTATGATAATGAAACTTCTTCTCCAGGAAAGTGTGTGGCCGTAAAGTAAGAGTTGAGCATGCTAAGCCTATTAATAGTAATCCACGGCGTCAGAGGGGACGAGGTGGTTGGGATAATAGAGGTAGAGGTGATTACCATAGTTCCAGAGGTGGCCAGCAATGGCAACGATCCAGAGACAGATATAACAGCTACAGAAGGTGAGTCCTTTATTTGTTTGTAATAGTTTACACATTCTCATCTAAGCTTCACTTCAATCAGTAATCAGGTTACCTTCATGCTTTGTTCAACTTATGCTATATAATGAAATGAAATGGAATTAATCTCTTGGCTGAATAATTGTTTTATTATATAGCACAAGATATTAGGGTTAAATGCTTTTTAAGAAAGGTAATCATTTATACTTAAGTTTTAAACATAATTTTAAAACAAAAAGTGCTATTGTTTGTGCATTGGCTGTAATTCATTAAATAGCTTTATTCAAATTTTAATGTTGTAAAATTTCTTTTAATTGCTCTTATTTCATGTGAAGTTGTTTTAAAACTTTTTTTTTAATCAAAATATTTTCAACATGAAATGCAGCAAAAATTTTTAGTTAAATGATTACTTTTTAAATTCTTAACAATTGTTTTAATTGTTTTTGTTATTATATTTTTATCTGTTAACAATAATCTTTTATTAAAATAGTATTTTTAAAAGATGTTTATCACATCTGTTTTTATCTGAAAGGTTTGATTCTTAATTCTCAGAAATAATTATCTGTTATTTCTCTAAATTATTAACCTTTTTAAAGCTTATATTATAAAAATTGTGTGAAAATGCAGATTCTCTGAGAATTGAGATTATATTATTTATCATTCCACAAAAAAAGATTTTATCTATCAGATTATAAGACTATTGTCTATAATCCTAACATGAATTTTATGTTTCTTTGAAATGGTCTGTGTAATTTAATTTGTTGTCCTGCCACATTTATTCAAGGGGGCATCCATACTGGCCCATTGTTTTCACCAACCTGCTACAGCCTTCAAGTCCAGAGTGATTGTGGAATGATATAATTCACCTTTACGTTTGATTACGAGCTAGTGGAATGTTATCGAATGTGATGCAGAGTCCTATGCTGAGCGATCGTTAGGTTTCCCAACCCAGTCGTATCGTTGGTTCTTCTTCCAAAGCCGTACTTAGATAGAGTCGAGCAAGCAGCATGCTGTTCATGAGTAGATGGTACAGCTGAAGATGATGGCCAAGATAGGACGAGCATAAAGACTTCGCTACCAGACGTTGGTTCTGTCGTTTCCTCGTTTGGAATTAATTGCTGTATTAGCGAGGCAAGCCCATATGCTCAAGGCCTGAAGCACTCTTCATGGTCCTTATTCGGTCGAGTATTCTACTGGTCGTTCAGTTTTCCTGAAGTTTATTACAAAATGAGGGGTAATGTGTATGGATTTGTTGGGTACTGTATACCCTGTATAGAATCTGTATCTTCTTACTGCCTTGTCTCCTAGTTTTCATTATGATTATATTTCTGTCCTTTTCTTTCAGTGAAATTAGTTGTTAAGTACCCTGCATTATTGAATGGATTTTATAATCCATGCAATATTTTTAAATCTGACTTTTTAAATTTTGGAATTACCATTAAATTTTTTTTTAATAATGCGCATAATTGTTTCCTAAGGCTTTTTTGTATGCAAATTTTATTACTGATATTATTCCCCATTTCTTTTTTTTTTACCCTTATTAAAGGGTACAATTCAATTAGTAATTTTTTTCTTTCTAGAGATCCTTATTAAGTAAATAATATTTTTTTTTAGAATTCCTTCTTTAATACACATGATGGTAAAATTTAAGACATCTAAACAAAAAATTATATTTTATATGTAGTTTGAAGAAAAGTAGTTGTGTAGACAGACCAATTCATAATTATTTTCAACATTCTCAGGTCCAGATCTGAGAGTCCAGCTAGGCATAGTAGATCCCAACATTCACCTAGCAGGTAAGGGCTATTTTTATACATAGTAACTGTTTTAAAGAGTGTACATCCTGTATGGCTGGATAGAATATTTATTTATGTACATTATTTTTTAAAAAGAAGAGATTAAGTAAGTAATATTAATGCATATATTATTTTACAAAATGTTTCAGAAACGACAGTTTCAGTGATTCTTCACCCAAAAAAAGTTTAAAAAGATCACCTTCAAGTTCACCTGAACCAAAACTAAGGTATGGGATTTTATAGCTACATTTTTTCTTTTTTAAAACATTCTTTAATGTTTTCCGTTTTGTAAAAAAAATGTATTTATCATGTAAATAGTAAAAACATTTTTTTCTCTATTTAAGGAATTCAAAGAGGTCTAAAAAGCAGGTATCTACTTCTCCTTCATCTCCCCGTTCAGACAGAATCCAGAATGCTGATTCTGACTCGCGCAGCCGTTCTTCCACACCTCCACCTAAAAAGAAGAAGTCAAAGCAAAGAGATTCCTCATCTCGAAGCCCACCAGCAAGTGATGAATATGATGCTAGACAATATAAAAAAACACAGGTATAATAAACAGCTTTTTGTTGTCATAGAATGAAACTTATTTGATAATTTTTTTGGTTCCATGCAAAGTGAAAACAAATTTTGACCAAATCATATTGGTAAACATTTACAATCTACATTGGTTACTGGTAAAAGATATGGCTACCCATCATAATAAAAAAATATTAGAAAATTATTTTTCAAAGCTAGAATTTATCAAGCTTTAAAAACTTAATTTGGGATTATTCCTTTCTTAAGCTGGATTGACTTAAACATCAGCTTAGCTGTCCTGACTTAACTACACATGCCATAAACCAACAAAATAGAATAGAACTATTAAATATGTATTTCTTTGTTTAATAACTTAACTTTTTTTTTAGGATGATAGAGAAGAAAGGCAGCTAAAAATGAACAAAAGTAAAAAGAAAAACTACACTGCAAATGATTACAGTAGTGATGATAATTGATTTGATTGGATCTGTGCGAGTATTCTTTAAAAATTGCAGGATTATTTTCAAGTTTTTGTTGAGTTTGTAGTATTAGTTGTTTATAAAAATGAAAATATTTTGCAAATGGCTTTTTTTTTTACATTTTTTTTAAACTATTTTTTTTATGCTTAAAGCATCAGCCAAAAACAATTAAAGGTGCACTTAAGTGAATCTCAGGAAATGTGTATTGATAACATTTTCTTTATTTGCTAAAATACTCAATTTTTATGCTTAAAGCTTTATTTGCTGTATCAAAATATTTTTAACAATTTTTTTCTTCACTTGATAAAAATGTATTGAACAAATAATTTTATATAAGTAACATGAATGCACACTATTGAAGGAAGAGAAATTTTTAAAATTGGTAGAAAGGTAATAATTAAATTCTTACTTAATGCCAGGAATGTTCCTTCTTTGATTCTTCCCATAACCACTCAATTTTTATGGAAATTTTATTGTTAGATTACTAAACAACAGTATGTCAAACCATATTTTAATCTCCAAAAAATATTGATGCCTTCATTGTAGGATGAACACTAAAATCCATATTGTTTCTTTTATTTTTCTGGGAATAACATCATGATTTTAATTTTGATGTGAAACAAATTTAGCCAATATTTAATCCAATTTTTAATTTGTTTAGTTTTTTTGAAAATGGACTGATTTTTCTTGATGGTGCTAAGGTTTTATTTTGCTAAATGGCATCATGAATGTGTATGGTAACTTTTGTAGCTGAATGATTATGTGCATAAGTAAAGTTAAAATGGAAATTGTCAATATGTGGAAAAGTTTGTTGTGCTTTTAAAAGCTGTTAAAATTTATATGTATAAAAACTTTAATGTGATTCTTTTATTTATATATGGTTGAGCCATGTTTACACTTTAGTCAATATGTTCTACCAACATTTGAGTTGACTTGTAAATGTCCCAAACTAGAATAAGTAGAAATACTTATTAGTTGCACTGTGGATTCCATTCTTATTTGCCTTTTAAAAAATTGTTGCCTCTTTCTAATTACTACAATCGTCAACAAAATGTTTCTTCTTTTTATCACCATCCAAAATGTAAATAAAATGAATGTTGTTATTAAAATATCAAAGTAATAAATTTCTTGTGTGAAATTTTGTATTGAAATAGATTAGGTAATCCCTAAAAAAAACCAATAACAACAGCTGATACTATTAAAATATAAATACATTTACCATGTGTAAAAAAAAGTTAAGGTATCTTTTTAAACAATCCCTAGTTCCACAGAGAGAGAGAAATGAAATTCATTATTAGTGCATAATGTCAGACACCTGGGCCTAAGAAATATTTATATATCATAGGACATGAAGGGTTTCATCAACTCACCTTACCTGCATTCCACTCTCTAACTTGATAATGCAGTTAGTGATTTCAAGGTTGTCTATCTTGTCTACTTTTTACATAAAAGTTGTTGGAATTTCTTAAAGTACTTTTTTACAATCTTAATGCAAATTATAAGTTGCTTTCCTTGATCTTTATTATGTCAATGGTCTAATTACAGTTGAAATATTAGTAAATTATTTAGTAAATTATTTATGATACAGAATTTAAATTATAACCAAGCTTAGTCCTAATTTATTTCAGGTTTAATGTCAGCTATTGTCTCTCAAAACCATATCCTTTTGATAATGGCCAAAAATTAAAATTGTTTTGTCAACATCTATTTCATACACTTGCAAATGGTTGGTAACTAGCAAACATCAAAACAAATACATACTGGAAGTTCTAATGATGATTGAATACAAGTTTTGTTCTTTAAAAGTTTTGACAGAGGCTTAAATTACTTTTGCTTTTTTCCCCTATAATTTTTGGGCAAATTCACATTCTTTGATCAAGCTTCCAATCTTTTTGGTAATAATTATAAACATGTTAAAAATAAAATTTCAAACATTTTATTTACAACTTGATTGATATTTTGCTACTTCAAGGGATATTGAGATGAAATAGTTTAAAACACATCAGAATTTTAAAATGACTGCAATGTTTGTATACAACATCTGCTAAAATGTTTTGAATGGGGTATCATTAGATAATAAACAGATGTAATTTAAGCTTTGTATAGAAAGAATAAGGCTGAAGAATAAATTTAAAAAAAAAAGATTTGAAAGGAAGTTTAATAAAAAGTTTTATTTTTGCTTGTTCATATTCAAATAAAAATACTGAAAGCTTCCTGGAAACCAATAATTCATTAAACATGCAGTTGTGAAAATGCATACAATCAAGCAAGATACATTCATCAACACTTTTTTACCTGCTGTGTAAAAAATATTTTTAAAAAGTATTTTATTTGTTGCTAATTATTTAAAACCAAAAGAAACTACAATTGATCATCTTTTTCAAGAACTGGCATGATTTACAATAAACAAATTCAACAATATTTATAGAATAAGAAGTAAGTATATATAACACCCAATGCACATAACAATTGAAAGCAATGGTTAATCTTAATGATTCAGGAGGTACCTTCTAGTGATCTTTCACTTTTATTCTAAGTTAACTTTTCAATTTTAAAATAAGGGATGTTTAATAAGTTCATAAAGAATTCAAATTGTATGGAGACTTGAAGGAATTTTTTTTTTTAAATAACCAAACAAAATTTACAAAAAATTATATCAAATTATAATGCATTCGTAATTACATACATTTTAAAAAGCTCAGTTTTACCTTGTTTTTGCTCAAACAATTATATAAGAAGTTAAAAGTCATATAATATAAATACTTAAGATTGTACAGCAAAGAATTTGTGTGTGTTCAGTCTAAATAAATCCCAAATAATTAAAATGTCTCTGCACATTTGGGGTTAGATATTGGTGTTTCAAATATTAGTAAATAAAATGTACCATTGACAAAAACATGACATACACATACAAGTTTATCACACGTAAGATGAGCTGCTTTCAATAGAAATTGTAAAGTTGTCTAAAATATATTTTAAAATGTGATGATAGCACCAGCATCACAAGTATCCATGAAATCTACACAACTACATAATCCAATGAATCAATCATCTAAATACAGCTATAACACCCCCATAACTTCAAACTCTCCATTAACACCATATTTCTTAGAAAGTTGTTCCTCTTCAAATCTATGAAGATCATTAGGAGTTTTTGATTTCCAAAGGTCAACTGAGCGAGGCCGCTCTACACGTTTTGTTTTGGGTTTTTGATTATTGAGCACAACATTAGGATGTAGGGGAACACGTGATGGACGGCTTTGATCTATATACAAGGCATTGGATGTGTTGTTATTATATACATCTGGATGAGTTACTATTTTAGCAGCTGGCTGGTAAGGGTGAATGAAAACTTGGTGTTGATGTGTTTGATGATGGTTGTACAGGTGCTGTTGAGAATGATGAGGTAGTTGCGACTGTGATTTGATAGAATTACATGAATGGCTTTGTTTGACTCGGGATACTGGTTTACACATATTTGAATCAAAGTTGTCCATTGCAGAAGGCACTGGTTTTGGGTTGCTGTCTCCACTTTCAGCCACAGAACCACTGTTGTGATCACTGCTGGTAGCCATGTTGATGTCACTGTTGGTATGCTGCCCCGTGCTACCATTTGTGTCTAGTGAGTTACTCTGATGGGTATTGTTGCTGTTGCTCTCTTGAGGTGCACTGTCGCTGTTGTTTGTATAATTCTGACCATCACTGGCAGAGTTGCAATGTCCAGGAGTTTTCTTGTCAGCCTCAGGATTTCTGGGAGAACTGAAGCCACTGTCCAGCACAACGTTGTCTAGCCCTACTGCTGCATCAGGTCTTTGTGCAACGTCACTGGCCTTTGCTTCAGCTTGAAGCTCCTGAATCACTCGGTTCTGTACAAAGTCTTCTCGTTTGTTGAATACTTTATCATCCTCATCACTTTCATGTTCACTCTCAGTACAGTTCTCATCACTATAATCATCCTCATCATTTTCTCCATCACCATTTTCATCACCCAGATTATCCTCTGAGCGATCAACTGCTGCCAACTCTATGACACCAGCAGAACAACCTGATATTTCCCTTCTAGGCGGAGAACCAACATCCACTATAGATTCTGTGTTGACCAACTGGTCTTCTGTTGGTGCATTAGGGTTAATTTCAGCTCTAAATGTGATGACCTTGGGGGGAGGGCCTGCCATGCTACTATCATCATGTAAGCCATTTTGAATGTATCTGTGATGTGGAGGCATTTCTGATACCTCCAAGTTAGAATTGGTGATGGTGTGATACATAACAGAGGGGCCTCCCACTTGCTCAGATACACTGTTACCATACACCACGGAATTGTAAGCCATGTTTGTCACGTCACTTTGATAAACAACCGAACACAAGGCGGGGTCGGTCATATACCGAGGATTGAGATCATTTGTGGTGTCATTCTCTTCAAAATGTACACGATTGCTGGACGGGTTGTAAGGGTTTCTGTTGGCCACAGGGCCGTTGTGATGCTTATTGGAGACTGGAGTGTTCTCATAGACTGGCATGATATGCCTCTTGTCCTCAGCCACACCCAGACCTACACAGTTAACACCACTATCCCTTGACTGAAGATTCGATGAATTTTTATTTGGAAGGCGTCCCTTGTACTCATAACTAATATCATCCCCTTGACCATAGTAACTATAAATCCTTTGTTGGCGTCGCCTTGATCTGTGAGACTTTCGTTTCTGAGAAACATCCGGTGGACCATAAATTCTATCCCTAGCTTCATGACCCTCAACCCTATAAGCTGTCCTGTCATTTTGGCCTTCATAACGAGGCGTTGAGTGTAGAGGGCCAAGCTTAGGCTGTTCAACTAATTTAGCGTAGGTGCTCTCATCACTGAGGTGAGCTACAGGTGAGAGAGCAGACACCGAGTGGTAGACGTTGGATTCATGAAGGGGAGTCACATCTGCCTGGTCAATGACGTCGTACTCTGATTGCCTATGGGACCTTTTATCCTCGACATGTTTCCTCAGAGAGTGATGCCGATGCTTGGTAGGGTTTCTGTAGCTGTCATAGAGATGGTCTGATTTCATTGGACGTGGTTTCAAAAACTCCACAGAGTGAAGAGGAGGCTCTACAGTTCTCTTGGTTTTGATGCCATTCATGGCCACATAGTCCACATTTTCCTGCTGGCTGAGTGCGGAGAAGACTTTTTTAGGATTGTGGTAGTGGTGGTCATTTGAGGAATGGAAGCGTGCACCGGTTGGTGGTCGAGCGGTGACCTTAGGCGGCGGTGGCATCACAGTGACTTTGGTGACCTGTTGGGTAACGTCAGTGACCCAGGTCTCTGTGCGCTTCTGTTTCTCAAGTTGCTGCTGGTACCAGAGCCACTCTGGTGGAGGGAACTGGGCTGAGAATGTTGCGTATTCCTTCTCTTTGGGCTCAGTAACATCGCTGCGAGCGTCAGAGTGAACAGTGGCAGTGGAAGATGCTGGTGGAGGAGGGGGTAAATGGGGTGGAGGAGGTGGGGGTGGCATCAGAGCTTTGTCCCTGTCTTTATCTTTCTTCTTTCTACCAAAAATCTTTGAGAATAGGGAAGTCTTTTCACCTGAAATATCAAGTTTTACAGTTCATGAAACTAGTTAAGTTCATCATTTTGAAATGTACAGTGATATATTGCATGCAACTTATCTCCACAATTGAATTTAAAATTTAAAAAAAAAAAAAAAAACCCACCTTTTTCTTTTTCTTGGTTGATGTTGCTAGATTTAAGATTGATGTCCTTGACTGCTTTCCCCTTCTCTCCCTTGTACTTGATGGATGACGAGCGCTTTAACTCTGCTATGTCATCCAATGTTCCCTTTTCTACCTTCAGATTCCTATAGATTTTTTTGTCTTCTTTAGCATTGTTGTTTCTAGCTAAACTGCTGGTGCGTGAGCTTTTACCAGAAGAACCAGCTCTGATTTTATCCTTGATGTCCTCTTCTTCTGAGGATTCTTCTATGGTGGTCACCTGAAAATGTGAGCAAAACTTAAAAATCTCATTTTAAGGATGTATCGGACAGTAAAGACAGAAGGCTGACCTCACCCTCCCACATTCATCAGACAGGTGAAAAGTTTACCTGGCAAGATATTGAGCGCATGTGGGCCCTGGAGGGCAGCATTGGAGGTTGTTGACCTATCTGGCCTTGAAAGACTGGAACATACATGGGATGATATGGCAGCCATGATGCATTGGTTGGTAGATAAGATGAGTTGCTGTTCTGTAACCTGTTGGTGTCTGGGGTAACAACAAAGTAGCCACTGCCTGGGGAGAGATAGACACAGTGTTTGTTATAACACATTAATTGTCACATCACAAACACAATGGATGTCACATCACAAACATACAGTACAGGGCATCACATCACAAACACACTGGATGTCATATCACAAACATACAGGGTGTCACATTACAAACATACAGGGCGTCACATCACAAACATACAGGGCGTCACATCACAAACATACAGGGCGTCACATTACAAACACACTAAATGTCACACCACAAACATACAGGGTGTCACATTACAAACATACAGGGTGTCACATTACAAACATACAGGGCGTCACATCACAAACATACAGGGCGTCACATTACAAACACACTAAATGTCACACCACAAGCATACACGGTGTCACATCACAAACTTAGGTGAATCATTTTGATACATTGAACACTTACAAAATGTTTTTATCTCTTCACATTAAAGCTTGCAAAATAAAAGTCATCGTTACAACACAGTTCCCTATGTAAGTTAGAACAGTCAAGTTCGAGCATAAATTGCTCTATGGGTATTAGTGATAAGCAGGGTAAAGGGTGAGTTTACACTATAGAGAATTTTACTACACAAACACAAAAATTGTTACTACACAAACAAAAATATTTTTACACACAAACACAAAGAATTTTACTACACAAACATAAAGAATTTTACTACACAAACAGCCCACATTATTTAGTCAGCAATAACACCTAGGTGCCCCCACCCCTGCCCAAAATGCTGAAGCAGTTTGCACATTCAGTAGCCCAGTTTTAAAACTAATGCTGTTATTTCATTCTCTGTTCCCAACACTCAGGGCTATCTAAGTGACAATGTATGTTATTATAAAAAACTGATCATGCATGTCATAACAGGACTGTATGCAAGACTGGAAGGTGTGACAGAAGGATATGTTAAACACCATCAGAAGGAAATGTTTAACATCAGGGCTAGTTGCTACATGATAGACAGAGGCTAGTTGCTACATGGTAGACAGCAGGGCTAGTTGCTACATGGTAGACAGCAGGGCTAGTTGCTACATGGTAGACAGCAGGGCTAGTTGCTACATGGTAGACAAGCTAGTTGCTACATGGTAGACAGCAGGGCTAGTTGCTACATGGTAGACAAGCTAGTTGCTACATGGTAGACAGCAGGGCTAGTTGCTACATGGTAGACAGAAGGGCTAGTTGCTACATGGTAGACAGCAGAGGCTAGTTGCTACATGGTAGACAGCAGGGCTAGTTGCTACATGGTAGACAGCAGGGCTAGTTGCTACATGGTAGACAGCAGGGCTAGTTGCTACATGGTAGACAGAGGTTAGTTGCTACATGGTAGACAGAGGCTAGTTGCTACATGGTAGACAGCAGGGCTAGTTGCTACATGGTAGACAGAGGTTAGTTGCTACATGGTCAGAGGCTAGTTGCTACATGGTAGACAGAGGTTAGTTGCTACATGGTAGACAGCAGGGCTAGTTGCTACATGGTAGACAGCAGGGCTAGTTGCTACATGGTAGACAGAGGTTAGTTGCTACATGGTAGACAGCAGGGCTAGTTTGTTACATGGTCAGAGGCTAGTTGCTAATTGGTAGACAGCAGGGCTAGTTGCTACATGGTAGACAGCAGGGCTAGTTGCTACATGGTAGACAGAGGTTAGTTGCTACATGGTAGACAGAGGCTAGTTGCTACATGGTAGACAGAGGCTAGTTGCTACATGGTAGACAGCAGGGCTAGTTGCTACATGGTAGACAGAGGCTAGTTGCTACATGGTAGACAGCAGGGCTAGTTGCTACATGGTAGACAGCAGGGCTAGTTGCTACATGGTAGACAGCAGGGCTAGTTGCTACATGGTAGACAGCAGGGCTAGTTGTTACATGGTAGACAGCAGGGCTAGTTGCTACATGGTAGACAGCAGGGCTAGTTGCTACATGGTAGACAGCAGGGCTAGTTGTTACATGGTAGACAGCAGGGCTAGTTGCTACATGGTAGCCAGCAGGGCTAGTTGCTACATGGTAGACAGAGGCTAGTTGCTACATGGTAGACAGAGGCTAGTTGCTACATGGTAGACAGCAGGGCTAGTTGCTACATGGCTAGAGGCTAGTTGCTACATGGCTAGAGGCTAGTTGCTACATGGTAGACAGCAGGGCTAGTTGCTACATGGTAGACAGAAGGGCTAGTTGCTACATGGTAGACAGCAGGGCTAGTTGTTACATGGTAGACAGAAGAGCTAGTTGCTACAATGTAGCCAGCAGGGCTAGTTGCTACATGGTAGCCAGCAGGGCTAGTTAATTATGGTGTATAGTGTTAGTGTCGCACTAAACTGAAAATTCATGCAGCATTTTGAGTGTGTGTACACACTGTGTAAGCTTGTATAGGCTATCTCCCCATAGAACAAGTTGTCAAGTAGAACCAAGCCACTAGCTAGGTCTACATCAAAGTAGAGCCTCTCTTACACCACGTCACGGCAACTTGTACACCAAGTTTCTTTCAACCACAAATTACCCCCCCCCCCCCCACACACCATTAAGTCAATCAGAGGATAGACATAAAAAACTCGTGAATTGTTGTTTTTTTTCTGGAGTGTAGACATGCAGAGCTTGGGATTCTTAAAAGTGAATAATTGTCTAGTCAAAACATTGACATAATCTTGTAGTACTGCACGAAGACAATTGTTCATATATAAGTGGCTAAGTGATCTTACCCCAGGTAATGGATCACTTAACATGCTCATAATGGTTAGTCACGTGTGCTGGTGGTATCGATTACGTGATAGGCCGTGATAGGCGTGCCCGCACAATTCCAGTCGTTAGAGACAACAGGATGGAGCTGACGCGATCTATCGTTGCCCTTTTAAACCTACCCCACATATTTTACATTTAGCTATCGTTGCCCTTTTAAACCTACCCCACATACAGTTATAGTTGCCCTTTTAAACCTACACCACATATTTTACAAACATTTAGCTATAGTTGCCCTTTTAAACCTACCCCACATACAGTTATAGTTGCCCTTTTAAACCTACCCCACATATTTTACATTTAGCTATGGTTGCCCTTTTAAACCTACCCCACATATTTTACATTTAGCTATCGTTGCCCTTTTAAACCTACCCCACATATTTTAGAAACATTCAAGAGATGCAGTAAGCCCCTACTCGAATCCTAACCCTTTAAAACCTTTAGAAACATTCAAGAGATGCAGTAAGCCCCTACTCGAACCCTAACCCTTTAAAACCTTTAGAAACATTCAAGAGATGCAGTGAGCCCCTACTCGAACCCTAACCCTTTAAAACCTTTAGAAACATTCAAGAGATGCAGTAAGCCCCTACTTGAACCCTAACCCTTTAAAACCTTTAGAAACATTCAAGAGATGCAGTAAGCCCCTACTTGAACCCTAACCCTTTAAAACCTTTAGAAACATTCAAGAGATGTAGTAAGCCCCTACTCGAACCCTAACCCTTTAAAACCTTTAGAAACATTCAAGAGATGCAGTGAGCCCCTACTTGAACCCTAACCCTTTAAAACCTTTAGAAACATTCAAGAGATGTAGTAAGCCCCTACTTGAACCCTAACCCTTTAAAACCTTTAGAAACATTCAAGAGATGCAGTAAGCCCCTACTTGAACCCTAACCCTTTAAAACCTTTAGAAACATTCAAGAGATGCAGCAAGCCCCTACTTGAACCCTAACCCTTTAAAACCTTTAGAAACATTCAAGAGATGCAGTAAGCCCCTACTTGAACCCTAACCCTTTAAAACCTTTAGAAACATTCAAGAGATGCAGTAAGCCCCTACTTGAACCCTAACCCTTTAAAACCTTTAGAAACATTCAAGAGATGCAGTAAGCCCCTACTTGAACCCTAACCCTTTAAAACCTTTAGAAACATTCAAGAGATGCAGTAAGCCCCTACTTGAACCCTAACCCTTTCAAACCTTTAGAAACATTCAAGAGATGCAGTAAGCCCCTACTCGAACCCTAACCCTTTAAAACCTTTAGAAACATTCAAGAGATGCAGTAAGCCCCTACTCGAACCCTAACCCTTTAAAACCTTTAGAAACATTCAAGAGATGCAGTAAGCCCCTACTTGAACCCTAACCCTTTAAGCCAGACTTCAAGTAACCCCAGTATTTTTGTGGGGCACAGCGGTAACGTCCCGCCTTGAAAATAAAAATTAATCAATGGCTTTACTAATTGACGGGGTTAATTAAACAATAATGGACGCCCCAACTACACGCTTCATTAGCTGGAACTAATCGGGAATTTAGGTTCCCACCAGGGGTAAACAATCGTCTGCGGTCGGGTGTAGGAAGTCGTACACAGTCCCTGGCCAGGTATGTGATCACTACACAAACTATACGGGTGTATTGTACACAGTCCCTAGACTACCCAAACTATACGTGTGTATTGTACACAGTCCCTACCCAAACTATACGTGTGTATTGTACACAGTCCCTACCCAAACTATACGTGTGTATTGTACACAGTCCCTACCCAAACTATACGTGTGTATTGTACTCAGACCCTACCCAAACTATACGTGTGTATTGTACACAGTCCCTACCCAAACTATACGTGTGTATTGTACACAGTCCCTACCCAAACTATACGTGTGTATTGTACACAGACCCTACCCAAACTATACGTGTGTATTGTACACAGTCCCTACACTACCCAAACTATACGGGTGTATTGTACAGTCCCTACCCAAACTATACGTGTGTATTGTACACAGTCCCTACACTACCCAAACTATACGGGTGTATTGTACACAGTCCCTACCCAAACTATACGTGTGTATTGTACACAGTCCCTACACTACCCAAACTATACGGGTGTATTGTACAGTCCCTACCCAAACTATACGTGTGTATTGTACACAGTCCCTACCCAAACTATACGTGTGTATTGTACACAGTCCCTACCCAAACTATACGTGTGTATTGTACACAGTCCCTACCCAAACTATACGTGTGTATTGTACACAGTCCCTACACTACCCAAACTATACGGGTGTATTGTACAGTCCCTACCCAAACTATACGTGTGTATTGTACACAGTCCCTACCCAAACTATACGTGTGTATTGTACACAGTCCCTACACAAACTATACGGGTGTATTGTACACAGTCCCTAGACTACCCAAACTATACGTGTGTATTGTACACAGTCCCTACCCAAACTATACGTGTGTATTGTACACAGTCCCTACACTACCCAAACTATACGGGTGTATTGTACAGTCCCTACCCAAACTATACGTGTGTATTGTACACAGTCCCTAGACTACCCAAACTATACGTGTGTATTGTACACAGTCCCTACACAAACTATACGTGTGTATTGTACACAGTCCCTACACTATCCAAACTATACGGGTGTATTGTACACAGTCCCTACCCAAACTATACGTGTGTATTGTACACAGTCACTACACTACCCAAACTATACGGGTGTATTGTACAGTCCCTACCCAAACTATACGTGTGTATTGTACACAGTCCCTAGACTACCCAAACTATACGTGTGTATTGTACACAGACCCTACCCAAACTATACGTGTGTATTGTACACAGTCCCTACACTACCCAAACTATACGGGTGTATTGTACACAGTCCCTACCCAAACTATACGTGTGTATTGTACACAGTCCCTACACTACCCAAACTATACGGGTGTATTGTACAGTCCCTACCCAAACTATACGTGTGTATTGTACACAGTCCCTACACTACCCAAACTATACGGGTGTATTGTACAGTCCCTACCCAAACTATACGTGTGTATTGTACACAGTCCCTAGACTACCCAAACTATACGTGTGTATTGTACACAGTCCCTACACAAACTATACGTGTGTATTGTACACAGTCCCTACACTATCCAAACTATACGGGTGTATTGTACACAGTCCCTACCCAAACTATACGTGTGTATTGTACACAGTCACTACACTACCCAAACTATACGGGTGTATTGTACAGTCCCTACCCAAACTATACGTGTGTATTGTACACAGTCCCTAGACTACCCAAACTATACGTGTGTATTGTACACAGACCCTACCCAAACTATACGTGTGTATTGTACACAGTCCCTACACTACCCAAACTATACGGGTGTATTGTACACAGTCCCTACCCAAACTATACGTGTGTATTGTACACAGTCCCTACACAAACTATACGTGTGTATTGTACACAGCCCCTACACAAACTATACAGGTGTATTGTACACAGTCCCTACACAAACTATACGGGTGTATTTTACACAGTCCCTAGCCAGGTACGTGATCACTACACAAACTATACGGGTGTATTTTACACAGTCCCTAACCAGGTAATAATCACTACACAATCTATACGGACCATTATCGATTGGCTTTTTACAGCAGGGGCTCAGGCTGTCGTACGTTTTGTTGGATGACGTGTGACAGACCAAACACTTTTTGTTGGATGACGTGTGACAGACCAAACACTTTTTGTTGGATGACGTGTGACAGACCAAACACTTTTTGTTGGATGGGACACACCACACGACCTAAACGGGTGTATGGTGTTCTGATGAACACACCACAGAATGGCCAACACAGAAAACCAAATGATTAACATACAGAACACAGGCACCATACAAACAGATTAAACAACACCAGCCGAGATATACCGGATACAACGCGATATCAGAGGGACGCGCTTATCTAACTTGGTCTGTTCTTATAGTCAGGAGTTGTTAAAGCGGAGATGAGAGAATAGCAGGCAGATTATTTCATCCGACAATGTTAGTTACATCAGCACTCATGGTTGCCCTTACCAGATGTTTGTAGCCCAGCTGTCAGACTTCGCTTGTAGCCCTTGTAGCCCAGGTGTCAGAGGTCGGCGGTAGGCCAGTTGTTACACGAATGTAGCCCAATTATTTAACGTATGTAACCCAGTTATTACACTATGTAGCCAAGATATCAGACGGTTGTAGCCCAGATATCAGACGGTTGTAGCCCAGATATCAGACATCTGTAGCCCATGTACTAGACAGATAGATTAGCTCAGACATAATTTCATCAGACAATGTTACACCTAGATCAGCGCTCACTGTATCCATTAGCTCAGGTGTACGCGCACGTTTTGCTCACTCTAAAAATAAACACGTTCTAGTTTTTTAAAAATATAAGGGAACTAGCTAAAATAAAAACGAGTAGCGAAGAAAAATATGTCAGACGATTGAACACAGTGTAAACCTTTCTATAAGACAGTAAACATGCAGTAATACACGCCGTCAACATAGCACTGTGTAAATCAAAACAACGAACCTCAGACTTTCAATATCCAAGAACTTTTTATATTTACTTGAAGGAAGGCGAGTGAGTCAGAAGCATTTCCGCTACTGGTTTGGTTTTCTTTGGCGAGTACGGTTCAATGTGGGTAATCGAGATTTTCTATTGCGTTTCAATGTGTAGGTCAAGTTAATCTTGTCTACAGAGGTATGGGTGGGCCCCTATAGACACGGCTACCAACACCGGCTATAGAGGTATGGGTGGCCCCTGCAGACACGGCTACCAACACTGGCTAGAGAGGTATGGGTGGCCCCTGCAGACACGGCTACCAACACCGGCTAAAGAAGTATGGGTGGGCCCCCTATAGATACGGCTACCTACACCGGCTAGCGAGGTATGGCTGGGCCCCTATAGATACGGCTACCTACACCGGCTAGAGAGGTATGGCTGGGCCCCCAATAGACACGGCTACCAATACTGGCTAGCGAGGTATGGGTGAGCCCCCAATAGACACGGCTACCAACCCCGGCTAGAGAGGTATGGCTGGGCCCCTATAGATACGGCTACCTACACCGGCTAGAGAGGTATGGGTGGGCCCCCAATAGACAAGGCTACCAATACTGGCTAGCGAGGTATGGGTGGCCCCTGCAGGTTACCAAGACTACATAGATGGGCTCCAGCAGGTAGAGCTACCAACACCAAAACATACTTTGTCGGCTGTGTTGACACGAGGATCAATGGACCGTGAAAAGACTAATTACACGCGCGCCACACCAATCACAAACGTGCTTTGTGTTCAGGTAAACCATTTACAGGTGAGTACTTGCACGTGGGTGTACGTGGAAATGTCATCCACTTGCCCTGGTCGGTAGACTGGGATGTTAGTGTGTCGTTAAGCGGCTCTTCTCTCTTTGTGCCCCACTCTACGGTATGTTCCCTCCTTACCACCCTGCCCCCGGGTGTTGTGAAAGAAAATACACACATGACAGATACACTGCCATACAGGCTACATATCAAACACACTAGTGGCAACATCACGATCCAACATTCCTTTTATCACCAGCTTTAATTCTTATCTTAGACTACAGGAGACCACACGTGAATCGCCACCAATTATTATTGATCTAGGCGAGATTTATCAAGACGGAATGTTTGCTGGATGTCTTTACAAAGGCCAACTAATGTTACTAAATGTGTACGGCAATATACGCTGACCTGAACAACTACAAAGTGAACACAGAACAACACGAAAGCTGAAAACTTGCCAGCAAAACATTCATCGAACAGAAAATAGCTCAGGCAGTTAGGACAGCATAAAAAGCTCACATAAAAAACCTGTATATTTAAAATTTCGCTAGCGGGAACATTAAATTTTGTTTATAGTTTTCTACGTATTTGTTTTGAATTATGGCGTACTATTTTGATGCATTTAATATTTCCTTAGCACATCTATGATATATTTGTTTTTTAAAGAAGAATTAAAATTTTGACTGCATTATCCCATATCATCAACGTCTAGCTTCTGTGTGGGTATCTCGGCTAAAGAAGGATTTGACAATGTCTACTGCTTATGATAAAGGAACAACATGTATACGTACATGGTCTATCAGCTATCCGTTATAACTAGACAAACTATACGTAATCTGACGCTTTTTAGACCCCCCCACCTCCGATTAAGTATTTGCTGCATGTTTTTGTCAGCTTTATTCCCTTGGTTGCATAGCGCCCTATTCTGGGATATCAATTTATCGTGGGTGGTAACTGGTGTATGTTGCCATGGAGAATCTTTCAATATAAATGATACTACTTAACAAGGGTGTAGGCCTATTTGTGCTGAGTTTTAAAAGCGTTTACCTGTTTACATTGTCACTACCCCGTCCCCAATCCCTTAAATACACACGTTTCTTGAACGCACCAACCAAGGGGAGTATCAAGCCCCCGTTAGACACCGCGCCAGGGTTGAATCCTCCCAATAGCTGGGGTAATATGTTATAGTCATGGACTAAGTGGAGTAAACAACGTGTGTCAAGTCAAGAGCGACCGTCCCGTGTACCTAAGCTCTGATGCTAGAGGGGAGCAAACACTGTTATCACTGGCGGCGGTGTCGAGATGAAACGGGCCGGCACAACTTGACGGCCAATATCTGTCAACCTTACAACACACAAGTGCACTGCTAATATTTACATCACTTTCCGTAAGTGGACCCGCGACAACAAAAGGCTAGTTAAGCCAGCCCGCCAATACAGTCATATGTGACATGAACAAAAGAGTTGTTAGGCTCTAAAATGATACCAGTCTATGTGTTCGGACATTCTGTTTCTTGAGGCATGTGTAGTTTATTGTATGAGGTGAGGAAGACAACTTGTATAAACAGCATCAGAGACAGAGATCTAGACGAGATTCTAACCATGTTAAGCGTGACACGGACGACCCTAATGAATGGTAAAATATTCAATCATAAAAAAGTAATAAAATTTTAGCCACCATTTAGCGAACAGTTGACAGCGGAGACGTGGAGGCAACGATCCATATCACGGTGTCCTGACCACGGTTTAACCCCAGCTCCCCCGGCTATTGGGTTTTAATGGCTCCTTTAGAATGGACGGGTCGGTAGTGGCAGCCATATCGCTGGAGATAGCGTCATGTGGGCAGGCTACAGGCCGTGAAACCATGACCTACACACAGGACAGACAGACAAGTGGGCTACAGGCCGTGAAACCATGACCTACACACAGGTCAGACAGACAAGTAGGCTACAGGCCGTGAAACCATGACCTACCCACAGGTCAGACAAGTGGGCTACAGGCCGTGACCTACCCACAGGTCAGACAAGTGGGCTACAGGCCGTGAAACCATGACCTACACACAGGACAGACAGACAAGTGGGCTACAGGCCGTGAAACCATGACCTACCCACAGGTCAGACAAGTAGGCTACAGGCCGTGAAACCATGACCTACACACAGGTCAGACAGACAAGTGGGCTACAGGCCGTGACCTACCCACAGGTCAGACAAGTGGGCTACAGGCCGTGAAACCATGACCTACCCACAGGTCAGACAAGTGGGCTACAGGCCGTGAAACCATGACCTACCCACAGGTCAGACAAGTGGGCTACAGGCCGTGAAACCATGACCTACACACAGGTCAGACAGACAAGTGGGCTACAGGCCGTGAAACCATGACCTACCCACAGGTCAGACAGACAAGTAGGCTACAGGCCGTGAAACCATGACCTACCCACAGGTCAGACAAGTGGGCTACAGGCCGTGAAACCATGACCTACCCACAGGTCAGACAAGTGGGCTACAGGCCGTGAAACCATGACCTACCCACAGGTCAGACAGACAAGTAGGCTACAGGCCGTGAAACCATGACCTACCCACAGGTCAGACAAGTGGGCTACAGGCCGTGAAACCATGACCTACCCACAGGTCAGACAAGTGGGCTACAGGCCGTGAAACCATGACCTACCCACAGGTCAGACAGACAAGTAGGCTACAGGCCGTGAAACCATGACCTACACACAGGTCAGACAGACAAGTGGGCTACAGGCCGTGAAACCATGACCTACCCACAGGTCAGACAGACAAGTAGGCTACAGGCCGTGAAACCATGACCTACCCACAGGTCAGACAAGTGGGCTACAGGTCGTGAAACCATGACCTACCCACAGGTCAGACAGACAAGTAGGCTACAGGCCGTGAAACCATGACCTACACACAGGACAGACAAGTAGGCTACAGGCCGTGAAACCATGACCTACCCACAGGTCAGACAGACAAGTAGGCTACAGGCCGTGAAACCATGACCTACACACAGGTCAGACAGACAAGTGGGCTACAGGCCGTGAAACCATGACCTACCCACAGGTCAGACAAGTGGGCTACAGGCCGTGAAACCATGACCTACCCACAGGTCAGACAAGTGGGCTACAGGCCGTGAAACCATGACCTACCCACAGGTCAGACAAGTGGGCTACAGGCCGTGAAACCATGACCTACCCACAGGTCAGACAGACAAGTAGGCTACAGGCCGTGAAACCATGACCTACCCACAGGTCAGACAAGTGGGCTACAGGCCGTGAAACCATGACCTACCCACAGGTCAGACAGACAAGTAGGCTACAGGCCGTGAAACCATGACCTACCCACAGGTCAGACAAGTGGGCTACAGGCCGTGAAACCATGACCTACCCACAGGTCAGACAGACAAGTAGGCTACAGGCCGTGAAACCATGACCTACACACAGGTCAGACAAGTGGGCTACAGGCCGTGAAACCATGACCTACCCACAGGTCAGACAGACAAGTGGGCTACAGGCCGTGAAACCATGACCTACCCACAGGTCAGACAAGTGGGCTACAGGCCGTGAAACCATGACCTACACACAGGTCAGACAGACAAGTAGGCTACAGGCCGTGAAACCATGACCTACCCACAGGTCAGACAAGTGGGCTACAAACCATGACCTACTCACAGGTCAGACAGACAAGTAGGCTACAGGCCGTGAAACCATGACCTACCCACAGGTCAGACAGACAAGTGGGCTACAGGCCGTGAAACCATGACCTACCCACAGGTCAGACAAGTGGGCTACAGCCCGTGAAACCATGACCTACCCACAGGCCAGACAGACAAGTGGGCTACAGGCCGTGAAACCATGACCTACCCACAGGTCAGACAAGTGGGCTACAGGCCGTGAAACCATGACCTACCCACAGGTCAGACAAGTGGGCTACAAACCATGACCTACTCACAGGTCAGACAGACAAGTAGGCTACAGGCCGTGAAACCATGACCTACACACAGGTCAGACAAGTGGGCTACAGGCCGTGAAACCATGACCTACCCACAGGTCAGACAAGTGGGCTACAGGCCGTGAAACCATGACCTACCCACAGGTCAGACAGACAAGTAGGCTACAGGCCGTGAAACCATGACCTACACACAGGTCAGACAAGTGGGCTACAGGCCGTGAAACCATGACCTACCCACAGGTCAGACAGACAAGTAGGCTACAGGCCGTGAAACCATGACCTACCCACAGGTCAGACAAGTGGGCTACAGGCCGTGAAACCATGACCTACCCACAGGTCAGACAAGTGGGCTACAGGCCGTGAAACCATGACCTACACACAGGTCAGACAGACAAGTGGGCTACAGGCCGTGAAACCATGACCTACACACAGGTCAGACAGACAAGTGGGCTACAGGCCGTGAAACCATGACCTACACACAGGTCAGACAGACAAGTGGGCTACAGGCCGTGAAACCATGACCTACACACAGGTCAGACAGACAAGTAGGCTACAGGCCGTGAAACCATGACCTACACACAGGTCAGACAGACAAATGGGCTACAGGCCGTGAAACCATGACCTACACACAGGTCAGACAGACAAGTGGGCTACAAACCATGACCTACGGTCAGACAGACAAGTGGGCTACAAGCCGTGAAACCATGACCTACCCACGGGTAGGAGATGGTTCGATGACCAGGCATGTGGGACAGTAAATTACAAGATATCGCTTGTTCTAAATAATTCTTACGGGGCGAAGGGGCATTTTAAATGTGTGTGCCCGATGTATCTGAGAAAAACAATTTGCATTAGAACAATGCAAGCTATGGCCTGAAATTCACAACTATATATCTTAGCCAACAACTCGATTTAGATTGAAAAGTTACCCGATACAAAGTTGCGGTGGGGTAACAAATCGATGTTACTGATTGAGTGAGCAGTTCGCAGACAATAAGAAGGGTGACGGGAGGAACTGATGCCAACAACTGTAGCTGTTACTCACCTGCTGTCTATGGGGTGTAAATTGCTGGGAGGGGGGGGGGGGGGAGTAATTACTACTCACGGTTTGCCAGGCGTGAACGTACGTGTAACAACCAACACAAAGTGTTGTCATCGACCGGCACCTACAGCACTTAACGATCTTTATCAAATTTGGCCTCTGTGTTTAGAGTCAGCGCTGGTCTGACGCTCATGTTCTACGCGACTCTAGGAGTCGATCTGACGCTAAAGTTCTGCAGGAGTCGGTCTGACGCTTATGTTCTACACGACTAAACGAGCCGGCCTGACGCTGATGTTCCACTCTAGACACGATGCACCTACAAGTATCTACGCATTCTCCAAGCAGTTTGTTGACAGGAAAAGTCGACAGGTTTAAATCAATGGGACTGGGATGACATTTCTTTGATGTGCTGGTTGGTAGATCAAGTATTCTTCAGTCGACTACCCTACATATGACGATTTCTTCAGTGCGACAAACCACCCGGTAGTACAATTGAACAATTCGTCGGTTTTGGATTACACAGTACATAAAAAGTATTCTTCAGTAATCGACAACATTGGTAGATATGACGATTTGTTCAGTGACAAACTACACGGTACAGGTGAACAATCTTAAGTAGCCGATTACCCAGTACACATTGATAAAGAAGTCTTCAGTAGACGACTCATCTATCTAGCACAGATGAAACTCTGGCTACGCCGTGACGTCAATAGATCTAGCTCCGCCTCCACCCAACATAATGTTTAACAATCATTTGTTGCTGTCTTTACCTCAAGTTAATGCCACACTAAAAAATCTGACGTCTATTTTCAACGAAAGTTTCAGACTCAGATATTTAAAGTTAAACCTGCTCAAGACTGAGATGTAAATATGTCTCATTCTCAATACAGTTTGAAACGATAGCATACAGGCAAGAAGCAATGTGAAGCTACAACAAGTAAAGTAAAACATGCTAATGTCACGGCTTAAGACGTGGCGCTAGATACAAAAACAGTTATTGTCACGTAACGACCAATGTAACCAGAAACTAACCGTTGGGCGTCTATTCAACCAACGCCGGAGTTAGCCGAGCTAATCCTTTAGACACCACTGACGCTTGATACAGCGCCTTGCTAGAGCCGAATCAACACAAGAACCTAGCGTTTTAGGTCGTTGGTTTTTTAAAAATCTGGACAATAAACTATATCAATCTTTGCCAACCACCTCGATGAATAATGTTTCACACAAATGATTTCACTTGAGATTAACAAGACGGGGCAAAGTTCGTGGGGGGGGGGTGTCCTTGATGGCACTTTTATGGTCTAGTACATAAATAATGTACATCAACATCATCTAGATCTTGTACACGTAGACATAAATAATGTACATCAACATCACCTAGATCTTGTACACGTAGACATAAATAATGTACATCAACATCACCTAGATCTTGTACACGGTAAACAGTAAAAAATGTGTGAAATGAAGCGTACGTGTTGTGAGCAGCTTTCATGACACATCAATTCATAGCGTGGGGCACACGCCGGGACCTCCATGGGTGGCGAGGGCCAGCCGGTCAGCCAATGGCCAGCCAGATAAGGGGAAATCAAGGCTCGGCCTGGTCATCTCAAGGGGCTTCAACCAAATGATTCGATGACTGACCACTGGCCGGCTCAAGTCCTGCCATTAGTACCTGAGTGGCACGACTCAGTCCGTGGGGATTTGTTTGTGGCGTGGGTTCAAGTCTGAGCGGAAATTATCAACGAATCCATCAGCGCAGTAAAAGTTCGATCACCTGGGACAAGGCAGATAAACGTGAATTGAACTGACACGATGCGGGTGTGATTAGGACACAAGGCACGTCTCACTGACACGTCTCTGTAACTGGGATTTTTTCATGCTGAAACACGGCACACACCAGAGAACCGTCCCACCCGGGCAACTTGTGATACATCCAACAAGTCGCGTCAACCCGTACGATCACAACAGTCTGACACACTGCCGACCAAAGGGAAGTGTATAAATCTCGTCTCTGACATGTACACATGGTGACACGCTTGTTTGCATGCATCTAACACATAAACACCAGTCTATGACATTTCAATAGGAGATTACTGATTTTATGGCGCCAGCTACATTCCCTGTCAATAGCAAATCTACAGCCTATTTATAACATAATGCGACCCTCTTATCCAGAAGAGCTATCAACAAAGTTATAAACATAAAAACCTACTATTTTTTTCTCTGTAGAGAAATGGCCGACTGTATATCATTCCCATTTTACGTCATTCTCACAAAAATATAAACTTTTAATCCAACAATTGTTGTCAATAAATCCTGTTAAAATATGGTATCTACAACAACAATTTAGGGTAGACTGAAGATTTTGTAGCCAAAAGATTTTGGTGAAGATGTGCTACCAGTTAGAAAACATTTTTAAATTTCTGAGTCTGAGCTAAGATATGTTGGTCCAGAGGCGTAGCGACCCTTCCCGGCGCCCGGGGACAAACTTTTCGATTTGCACGTCAAGATTTCGATTTGTACCCCCCCCCCCTCAAACTTTCGATTTGCACCCCCCTCAACCTTTCAATTTATTTTTCCAACCCATTTTGGCGCCCCCTAAGGTCGGCGCCCGGGGACATATGTCCCTCCCCCCCCCCCCCTACGCTACTGTGTTGGTCTATTGTATAGATTGGTTTGATCACCAAGCAGTCGATTGTAAATAACACAACCCAGCCGTTACAGTGATATTGTCTGTCCCTTCAACAGGACAATTTTTAAAAATATGTAAATAGGTCTGTACGCTCATCGCCTTGCAATTAGCGGCTTGTTACGTCTGCTCATAAACGTGTAGTTGTGTGTGCTCATAAACGTGTTGTTGGCGACTAGTTGTGCTCATACACGTGTAGTTGGCGGCTAGTTGTGTGTGCTCATAAACGTGTAGTTGGCGGCTAGTTGTGTGTGCTCATAAACGTGTAGTTGGCGGCTAGTTGTGTGTGCTCATAAACGTGTAGTTGATGGCTAGTTATGTGTGTTCATAAAAGTGTAGTTGATGGCTAGTTATGTGTGCTCATAAACGTGTAGTTGATGGCTAGTTATGTGTGCTCATAAACGTGTAGTTGGCGGCTAGTTGTGTGTGTTCATAAACGTGTAGTTGATGGCTAGTTGTGTGTGAAGCTAATATACATGTGGCAAACCAAACTCAATAGAATATACAAGCCCAGCTCTTCAATATAACAGCCAAGCCCCCTCCCTCAATGTACCAATCAAGCCCAGCTCTCCGATATAACAGCCAAGCCCCCTCCCTCAATGTACCAGTCAAGCCCAGGTCCCCAATATAACAGCCAAGACCATTTCCTCACTGCACAAATCAAGCCTAGCCCAAGTCTCGCTACTGTAGCTGGCAATGTTCGAGCCTTGAACAGATTGTTTACACCAGACAACAACAACTTACCTGTATGAAAAACTTTGCGCTCCTTAATGAGATTCCCTAAAGTCTCAAAGACCAGGTTCTCTGAAGGAACTGTCATATCCTTGTACCATTGGCTCAGCTTTTCCTGTATGACATCCAGTGTCGCCATGATCCTGCGCATGTTTAAATCCATGATGATGCTACATAGTGCATCAGGTAGGGGCATGAACTGTGTCTGGGGTATCACCTGCATCTGAATTCCGTTCACATCACCTACAAAATATAGAATTACTTTATAAACATTCCCCTTGCAGCATTACGTTTTCTAACAAAATCAAATCTAGGCAACAAAATTTGATACTTAATAAATCCAATTTTTCAAAGGCAGTTTCCAGGACCGACTCTTTATTCTTTAAAATCCGAACCAGATATATTGAATGTTATAAGATATATAATGTTCATAATAAACAAAAAAAAAGTTCAGCAACGACTCAAAGAGTTTTCATGAAATGTCAAAGGTGCTAAACGTCTAAGTTGTATTATCGTGAGCATCTGAAGACATACTTAGTGAGACTAAGGCCAATAACAAGGAATAAGAAAGAAGATTGACATAAAGGAGTGTATCCCTGTCGTGTTTATGGCTCTAGTGTCTTAAAATAGCAGAGTCAAATAATTGTTCTGTGGTTTTGACCTTTTATTTTAGTCTCTTCTTCACAACTAGTAACAACAACAAAACTTCTTGCAGTAACATTTTTTAAGGACGGTAAACAAGTGAGTGGACCAAACATGTCCAGCAAACGATTGCCAGATGTTGAAAACTGTGGATCAATCGGCTGGTTGTGGCGCAGGTTGTCGGGGTAATGAAGCCGTCTCCAGCAGCAACCCTATGGTGGTTCCCACACGTGCCAGCTCCAGCAGCAACCCTATGGTGGTTCCCACACGCGCCAGCAGCCCTTGAGGGGGCGGGGGTGTTACATACACACTTAGCAGGCCAGTGCTGAAAGCCTTGCGTCATTGGGTGTCATCGTCCTGGCAGAGCCGCGCGGCTTAAATGTCAACAGGCACCTACGGAAGTTGGGAGAGCTCTGTTGATAAACACTGGCAACACCGTGTTACGCAACGTCAAGGGTGTTTCACAACTGCTTGGAAAACTTGATTGGACAGTGTTCGTTCGGATTAAAATCAGGCACGTGACTAAAACAGAGGTTCCCGGTTCTACGAGTGGTTTGCCGTTGTATAATGGGGTGAGACGGTGCGCAACAAATGGTGTCTTGTAAATGAAATTACCTACAGTCTCTAATCAGACAGGTGATCTATTTCCTTGGGGCGTGGGAAACCACGTTGAATTTAAACACGATCAACGACGTTATTCGTATCACGACCAACGACGTTATTCGTATCACGACCAACGACGTTATTCGTATCACATTTTCCAACAGCACACTTATTTTCATTTGCAAAAATTAAACTACATTAAACTAATTTGATGTAATATTGGGTTAAATGGCAGCAGCAAGGAACTCAATCGCATATAATTTGTATTCTTCGTCTCTATGGGCGGTTGCCAATGATCTGAGCGCTTGTTTGGTGTACATTTCGGAATGCTGCTCAACAAATGTAACGAACAAATTGGATCCGCTTTACTGTTTGTCTTTCCCATAGAATCAGTTTGAACAAGGTTGACGGGCGAGTTGGGATTGTTTAGCCGGCTGACCATGTTCAGGCTAGCTTCACGTCTAGGTTACAAATGACGTGTGGCCTCACTGTACAGGGGGGGAGGGGGGAAAGACTGATGTTGTAACATTTTACACTTAGATAGCAGAGTCTAGACGCTGATATACCACCAACCAACACACAATGTAATAGACATGGGGCGACGTGACATCAGGCGGTTGTTTACTTTTAGTGTAATCGTCTTGTTTGGATAGCTTGGCGCACTGAGCGCTCAAACATTGGGAAACCTCGGCGGCTGTTTACTTTCAACACAAGTCGGTCATAACAATATCATAGTTCTCCGTGTACGTACGAGATAAGACGTCAGTCATAACAAAATGAGAGGTGTTGGTACACATTCAAGTCGGTGGGGGCTACTGGATGAAAACGTTACAAAAGACAACGTAACTCTTTAATCGTCGTTTCATTACACAAGCGCCATAAAAATTTAGTACAAGGGTTAAAATACCTTTAATCATAGTAAAAGTATGAGTGGGCGGGCCACGAACACGGAGCTTAAAACAACTAAGTGGAATAACAGCCTTGTAAGGGGTCAAGGGGTCATCCATTTATGACGTCAACACGCGGGGGGGGGGGGGGGCCGAAAAAAACTGACTTTTGTGGGCGCATATAGACTTTAATAAGGGAAAAAAGTGGATTTTTGTGGGGGGGGGGGGGGGTGTCCAAAATCCAAAAAAAATTGTGGACGTCATAAATGGATGACCCCTAAAACAACTAAGTGGAATAACAGCCTTGTAAGGGGTCAACCATTTATGACGTCAACACGCGGGGGGGGGGGGGTCCGAAAAAAACTGACTTTTGTGGGCGCATATAGACTTTAATAAGGGAAAAAAAGTGGATTTTTGTGTGGGGGGGGGGGGGGTGTCCAAAATCCAAAAAAAAATTGTGGACGTCATAAATGGATGACCCCTAAAACAACTAAGTGGAATAACAGCCTTGTAAGGGGTCAACCATTTATGACGTCAACACGCGGGGGGGGGGGGGGTCCGAAAAAAACTGCTTTTGTGGGCGCATATAGACTTTAATAAGGGAAAAAAGTGGATTTTTGTGGGGGGGGGGGGGGGGGTGTGTCCAAAATCCAAAAAAAATTGTGGACGTCATAAATGGATGACCCCTAACGACGAGGACACAATAGCTGGTCACTAAATGCTTGAAGGGTTATCACATCAAATAAGAATTTTTACTGCTACTTGTAATAAATGGCTAAAAACAATAAATCTTTTAAACAATACTCCATCAAATGTCTTGTCTTAAACGTGACGGTTAATAGAATGTGGCAGTGAAAGTGAACGATATATGGGTAGTGTGTCAGTTCTACTCTTGAGTTCAAGGATTGTCAGCCGTTTACAGACTGCTTCTAGTTAACTCTCAAACAACCACCGACTCGACCTGACAACATGAGGCTCTACTAGATCTAGACAGAACTGCAGCAACAACTAGCTGTACTGCCCAGATCTGTATTTGCAAAACAGGCGTATGTAATGACTAGCATTAATTACATCAGGTCCCAAGCCAAGCGTACACAATTTCCTGCACCGCGCGCTCAGTGCACGGCGTCCAACGGGAACTTATGGCGATTGCCGTCCTTATTGATTATCATAATATAGCATTACTAGTTTGTTTAGATCATGCTAGAACATGCACAAGGCGGCTCATGGAGAACCCCACATTACGCGTTGTTTTCACTGCTTTCATTCACACACTATCAATTCCGCGGGCTTGCTTTCACTGGGTGCCTTTAACGGGACTGCTAGGATTTTACGTGTGTAAAAATAAAATCTGCCAATAAAAAGGTCGTGCCAAATGCCGAACCACTACATACAAAGCTAAATTTAAACCAGTGTTAGTGGAAGGGGGGGGGGGGGTTAGAAACTTGACTATAAATAAATAAGTCTCCAATTCTATCGATCGCGGCGTGAATGCTGAACATGTCAGACGTGAAAAGACCAGAGCTGGGCGGCATATCTGACGGCCACTCAAACACTCCTCTCGTAAAATGCAAATACGGCGCTACAGTACGTTCCCAATTAATCGTTCTCTCAGGGCCTACATGATCAATTAAAACTTTTCAGAATTCGATTGAAATATTTCAATGATTAGACATTACGCATTTCAATATGATCTCTTGAAAGCTTTTTAAAGCCTTGCGTAGAGAGACCAAATAGTTTATACCTCAACAGCACCAAATATACAACTACTTAGCATTTAGAGTTGACAACAAATTGGCCGGCGAATCTCAACCAAGTTGAAATGTGTAAGCAGTAGAGAAAAACACAGCAGGAAACAGTCTTTCCCTGCTCATGTAAGGTGGATTTATCGCAACATTTACAGCCAACTACAAGCAGTAAAGAGAGTAATTGCTAAACCTCGATCTTCACAAGCCTTTATTGCTAGGCTGAGCTTTTATTTCCTTCGCCACGGGTCACAGAGTGCCAATCTTCTATTCTTTCTAATAGCTTCGGAGTAATGAGCATTTCTTCTTTTAAACTATTCTCTACTACGTCTTAGAAGTTATCAAAATGAAGGTAGCCAGAAAAAAAGAAAGCGAATATTAACGCGTTACACGTGTAGGCCTACAAGTAAAATAATAAACGAATCAAATTAAAGATGACTCAAGCGCAGTTTGTTTTTAATTCATTTCGTCTAGATGGGAAAGAAGCACCGTTTGGGAATTTAGAATACAGAACTGGTTCCAAAAGCAATACAACTCAATTCTAAAATGCTGGCTAGTCGTAGGACTAAGTAGAGACTGCAACAACCATCGACAATATCTTTTATTTTGACTGTATCTTATATTTTGACGGTATCTTATATTTTGACGGTATCTTATATTTTGACGGTATCTTGTATCTTATATTTTGACGGTATCTTATATTTTGACGGTATCTTATATTTTGACGGTATCTTATATTTTGACGGTATCTTTTATTTTGACTGTATCTTTTATTTTGACGGTATCTTATATTTTGACGGTATCTTTTATTTTGACTGTATCTTTTATTTTGACTGTATCTTATATTTTGACGGTATCTTTTATTTTGACGGTATCTTATATTTTGACGGTATCTTGTATCTTATATTTTGACGGTATCTTATATTTTGACGGTACCTTATATTTTGACGGTACCTTATATTTTGACGGTACCTTATATTTTGACGGTATCTTTGATTTTGACGGTATCTTATATTTTGACGGTATCTTATATTTTGACGGTATCTTATATTTTGACGGTATCTTATATTTTGACGGTATCTTATATTTTGACGGTATCTTTGATTTTGACGGTATCTTATATTTTGACGGTATCTTATATTTTGACGGTATCTTATATTTTGACGGTATCTTATATTTTGACGGTATCTTATATTTTGACGGTATCTTTGATTTTGACGGTATCTTATATTTTGACGGTATCTTTTATTTTCAAATACAACGAAACATGAGAAGATGTTTGACTAGAAAAGCCCAGCCATGAACCATATAACCAATTGTTTCCAAGTCGCAAAATGTGAAAAGAAATCTGCGTTTCAAAATCCACCAAAAAGGAGCCCCAGTTAACGCAACACGTTGGTCATCTAGGCCAGAGAAAACCTTGGGAAAACCTGGTAGGCGCGAAGGGAAGTACGACCTCCTTCAACGTGTCCCAGTTCAGGGTGACACGACTCAACACAAAGGGAAACCTGGCGATTATGTCACCTTCCTTTATGGCAGCCAGACAAGCATCTCTTACAGCAGCGGCGGTCGTTCCCCCCCCCCCCCCCCCCCCTTTCACGCCCTACACCAGGCGTGTCATTTACGCTGTGTAAAACCGTCTGCTGACTGGAAACGGACGTTAATAACATTTAACAGGTACACCAGACGTTAACAACAATCGAGAGCTCGTGTATTCCCGGAAGTCTCGCCATGCATACACTGTGACACTATGTGACATTTGATAACACGGCATGTAGCATGTTACAATTTTCTATGGCTATCAACATCAACACTTTTTCTTCTACCAAACCTTATCCCCAGCTTAACTAGTCTGCAATCAATGGACGAGAGGGAGGGAAAAAGTAAACAGAACGGCAGGAAGACTCAAGTCCCGCCAATAGTTCTAAGACTTAAATATTGACTGACTCAAAGCCAGGATTAGTGCTGAAGATTTGCCTTGCTGGGGGTTAAAAGCGTGAACATGATAATTATCTGCTGATGTTAAATAAGTTAAGCGGTGTGAACATAAACACTCACGTCTAATCATCATGTTCATCAATGCGGGAACAAATCTTTCCTTATTACTATGTTCTTTTTTTTAAAGTTAGATAATAAAGGAGTAATGGCGTTGTTTTATCATTACACAAATAGAATTCTAGTATTATAATAAGGAATGTATTGTTTCTCCCCTTGTTAACGTGAACTGGGATTTTAATCTAACCAAGATGTATGTTCCAGACACACAAGGGTATTAAGTACTGTTTGACACAGATAAGCAACACAACAGCTAGAGATGTGTGTACTATTGTTGCCTAGATTATAGAGATGTGTGTTGCCTAGACTAGAGATGTGTGTTGCCTAGACTAGAGATGTGTGTTGCCTAGACTAGAGATGTGTGCACTGTTGTTGCCTAGTCTAGAGATGTGTGTACTGTTGTTGCCTAGACTAGAGATGTGTGTACTGTTGTGGCCTAGAGATATGTGTACTACTGTTTCCTAGAGATGTGTGTACAGTTGTTGCCTAGACTAGAGATGTGTGTACTGTTGTGGCCTAGAGATATGTGTACTACTGTTTCCTAGAGATGTGTGTACTGTTGTTTCCTAGACTAGAGATGTGTGTACTGTTGTTGCCTAGAGATGTGTGTATTGTTGTTTCCTAGACTAGAGATGTGTGTACTGTTGTTGCCTAGAGATGTGTGTATTGTTGTTGCCTAGAGATGTGTGAAGTTGTTGCCTAGAGATGTGTGTACTGATGTTGCCTAGACTAGAGATGTGTGTACTACTGTTTCCTAGAGATGTGTGTACAGTTGTTGCCTAGAGATGTGTGTACTACTGTTTCCTAGAGATGTGTGTACTGTTGTTCCAATTAAAAAAATGATGCCAGTTTCATATAGTGAAAAATTATCCAATCAATCTTCTTCTTCACTTTAGTGTTGGAAGGGATCCCCTCAAACACAATTAAGTATTTGTGTCAACTGGTTATTCGTCATTGAGGCCATTGACTCAGATTTCAGCCTACTTTTCTTTTTGGATTTGCTTCAATAGCCTTTATCCAATCAAGAACAAAGTACAAGGCAGCAGTTGTTTGATTTTGGAGTTGTCTCTCCTAGGAGAGCTTATGTGTTCCAGTTAGATGACCTTTAAATGAGTACTGTGCAGCTTAACGCAATATTCAATAAACCTAACCCTGCTGAGTCATCTATAAGTCATCTCTATAAGTCTTAACTTGGATCATTACTTTTATTATTAGGTTTCTATTCACAATGCTGCCAGGGCAATACTATAACTTATGAAAAACACTTATGAATTTCACAGCTGTTATGGTCAGAATAAACATAGTAATACAAAGGCCTGATTATAAGAGCATGATATAAGCCTTGAACAGTTCTTCATAAGTGTTTTAAGTACCATCTAATGGGCATATCAAAATGACTAGATAGGCCTAATCAGATCAAATTTTGAAATCACAATCTCAAAATTATGTTTTATTAGTTAAAGTAGATTTGAAAGATGACATTTGATTTACAATATTTTTCCCAATCATTTTAATATATGGGTCTATTTCTAGTTGAATGAAATAGTAAATAAACTAATAGTTTATTTAATAAACTTAGGCCTTACACCTATACAAAATTGGACATATTCAACCAAATATGACAAGAAAACTGAAAATGCCAAATCAGCATCCAGAATTTTAATGAAAAGATTTTAAATAATGTCCAAATTATCGTAGCTCTAGATAGATATTAATCCCTGGCGTCTACTCAAGTGTACGGGTAACTTTAAAAGGGACTTAAACTACTCTTGAAGTCTTAATTAAACTAATTAAACTAAGGTGTAGGCCTAAGGATATTATTAAGTGTAAGGCGTAAGGTACCAGAGTTTCTTCCAGGCATCTCTTGGGGGGGGGGGGGGGGGGGGGCGAACTAGATGGAATTTAATTTTATATAGTAAACATCATACACTTTTACTAGATCTAGTGTCGTCGCCCCCCCCCCCCCTCCGAGAAAAAAGTCTGGAAGAAACACTGTAAGGTACCAGTAACCAGCATATAGAATCTAGTCTAGATCTACGGTTAGACTAAGTTATTAAGTTTAAGTAGGTGTAAGTAAATTTGTAATTGAACTAATAAATAGGCCTATAGATCTAGAATTATTTTATAGTTTATAGGCCTAGGTCTTAAATAGTCTAGATTTAATAAGAAATACAATTAGGCTTACTAGATCTAGATTTCTAGATCTAGATGATGATTCTTAATCTTAGTCTACTTAACTCTAAACTTAGAAAATAAACCAACTAAATTTAGTAAGTAGATTTTCTTGATTTACTCATTGTGACTAACACTAGATCTAGATCTACTAGCACTAATCTAGAATCTTGATCTCGTCTAGATTCTAGATTTAGAAAATCTAGATCTAGATTTCTACTTCAGTACTTGCCTATTCTTTCAATAGTAAATCCAGCAGGGGCTTTGAGAACTCTTCTTCCCCATGCCGAACGGAGATTTTCGAGATGAATATCTCCCCCAGTTACTAAGATAGTTGAAGGTTCCACAAATCCTTTGTACTCCAAACTTTTGATACTTTCCACGAGTGAAGGATTCCAGTAACAAGTTTTATTCCTAATTTTGAAATCCTGCAGTAGCTCTTTGCCATTGTATCCACTAGGCGAAAGAGCTTTCTGTACTTCTGAAGATTGAACAACATTTCCATCAGAAGAGTCGATGTGAGTTTCATCATTATCCACATTATCACTTGAATTTCTTCTTGTTTTAGGAATCAAAACAATAGCTAGGCACTTGGACACCACAGGTAGATTTTTATTAGAGGAATTTATTTTACCTTCCTCTCGTATATGTTTGTGGGACATGCTTTGTTTTGGTTGCGGTCCCGCGTCATGAATTCAAACCAGTTCACATTTTTAAACAGCTCGCTAGGCCTAGCACTCGACGCGAACCGCGGCTGGCAAAATTTATCACCTGCCAGTACAGCGTTCATTGATCAATCTCACATCTCCCGCTAGCGATGTGTAGCGCCCCCATACTTCAGGTGTCGACGAATCAGAAAGAAGGGAGAATACTAACTTTTTCTAGGCCCCCCCCCCCCCCCCTAATGTAATTTTTAAAACATTTTTTAACACACACGCGCATAGAAGATTTTAACATAGAATTAATGTATGTTCTAAAGTGATTCTAATAGATTAGGGGAAAGCATTTTCTGAAAAACGTAGATGTAGGATGTATAGTATAGGATTTGTGTAGACAACTATTCTAGATCTGGCAAAACTTTTATAAAAATTGATTTGGCTACTAGAATCTAGATCTAGAATTCCAGTTCTAGAATAGCTACAGTACAGCAGTATTTGACTTTGACTAGATCTAAATCTAGATGTTTCGTGTGGCAACTATTACTTACTTTATTTCCTTTAATATTTCTTTAAAAAATCAATATAGGAGTCTGGTAGTAGACTGCTTAGTTACGGTGACGACTAATTTGATTTCCTAAAGCGAAATTCCCAACGTCAATGCAGAAGCTTTTAATAAAAGCTTTACTAACTCTAACAGGCATAGTAGTGCAGTATTATACACAAGTTACAAAACTATTTCATATTATTAAAAAATAAATAAATAAAAGATCAGATTATTCAGACTAAAAAGGTGCCATTTTATAAAGTGTTTTCTTTGAACTAGGTTACATTTCCTTTAAGTTAACAATTATCGTAACATTGTGTTACGCTCATTGTTAACCTAAAGGGAAGTAACAGCCCACAATAATAGATAAATGTCAGTGGTACATATATAATTATATTTAACTTTAATTTTTCCAGTTTATTTACTTAACGTTATGATACAGCCTATAACATATCGATGCTCACCAAGGCGGTATTAATTCTATATATTTTAAATGTTATTCTTACTTTAGCCTTGACATGAACTGTAGCCCTAAGCCTAAATCTAATCCAAGGAAAACAGCTCATTGTTTCGCCACTGCATACATCACATAGGCCTGTAATGATATGTAGATCAATGGGCGCTAATGCATGCACGTTGTAGTAGCGTACGACAAATTTTGTCATGTCTAGATCTAATAATACTTGAACCCCAATCCCCATAATAAAAGCAATCACGTTTTTTAGTCGTTTCATTTTAGAATTCTATTGTCATACGATTCAGAAAATAGAACATACTAAAAGACAACAAATTGTCCAAATAATGTTTTAAAGAGGTGTTATAGGCCGCGACATGGCGTCACGAGGTGTGTGTGTGGGGGGGGGGGGGGGGCGGCGGTCCGCACATGTTGACGCCATTTAGACGTCAAAAATGTTTAAAATAACTAGATAGTGGGGGGGGGGGGAGCTGTTTGTAGAGTTTAAAACTGTTTGCGCAACATTTGCGCATCCGATTAAAACACCGCCGTGTTTAGGCCTACATTTAACCGTTACATTCTCTGCCTAGTGATTCATTTATGATATCCTACATTTCCTATTCCAATGACAATCACATAAGAATACCCCCTCCTTATAATACATCGAATTTGTTAACGTCCTCTAGTGAGGGAGAGATCATAAAAATAGCGCATCTATAATAATCTTTGTAATTTAGGCTTGTCTCTATAAGTTCTATTTCCTTTTGGATTTCCCCTTTATTGGGCTCTCTTTTAAGCATTATTATAATATTTAAAACAGCCATTTAAAACATTCTCATTATTTAGTAATTTACCACGGACCTAAACAAAGTTAATAATTAGTTACAGCCTGGTCGTCTGATTGGGCCGCTGCGGCTCTGAAAGAAAGCGCCAATGTCTGTGATTTTTTTTTACAAGCTTTTATTTAACTCACTTCCTCGTCAGTCTGTCGTCAGTCGTCAGTCTGTCTAGACGGAAACGCAGGAGTGAAAATTCGGACAGTTCTACTTGACCGACACGATTCACAGTTGGCACGTGGGTCAAGACATGAAGACAATGCAATCTGAAACTAAATTTGACTTAATTGGATGCCTAATTGATTGTTTATGAATTAATTAAAATTTGGACCGAATTAGTAGGCATGTCTAGCCAACCACACCACACGCGTCATCAATAGCTGCGCCATCACGACCACGTAATGGCTGCGTTCAAAAACCATTGCGCGCCTACTGAACGTGATATTCAGTAGGCGCGCAATGGTTTTTAGTCATGTAACTCTATTGTAGATAAAACATGTAAAGTACTGAAAAAAAAATTCATAAAAAACGTTTTAATAACAAGCTTTTATGTAATGATGCACTAAAAAGTAGAAAATAAATTATAGACTACTATTTAAATAACTATAAAGAAAAGCGTGGGTGTCTTCCTTAACATTAGTAAAGGTATCCAATAGATACTAAAGTGACCCACGCTTTTCTTTATAGTTATTTAAATAGTAGTCTATAATTTATTTTCTACTTTTTAGTGCATCATTACATAAAAGCTTGTTATTAAAACGTTTTTTATGAATTTTTAAACTTTAACACAGTTTAATAAATTTTAAAATCTAGAAAAGAATGTAAATTATTAATTTAATAATACCATTATGTCTAAAAAAAAAATAAAACAAATTGTCAAACATTGACGAAAATTACTAAAATGCATTTCGGTAGTAATCCTTTAGTTTCGGTAAAGTGAGTGGGCTGGTTGCGTTGGCGTGTAAACAAAACCGTTTTTGACCTAGACTTAGGGCTTAGGCCTACTTAAAATGTTTTGAATGTGAAGTGGGTTTGGTCTAAGTTCATTTTTATGCCGGATATGCTTTAAGTTACACGTCCAGTGTAGCAGTCGGTAGTCTAGCCTACTGTACAATATCTTGCGTTGAATTTCTAGGACTAGATCTAGTAGGTCTAGATTTAGAATCTGGTATACTACTGATTTAAACTTAATAAAGTCAAACAAAGAGCTAGAGATCTAGATCTAGATAGATCTAGATCTAGAATCCTAACTTAGCTACATCTAGGCGGAGTCGAAATCTTCAAAATAATGGTTTCAGACGATGTCGTGTATGCAACTGCGATAACGCTGTCAGTTGCCGCTGGTCCATTATTTCGTGACGTTTTAAAAGATTCTTACTCCAAAAGATGGGTATCAACAATTTTAGGTGTAATCCTACTTTTAGTAACCTGTGGATATCACTTTATTCATTTATGCATAACAGTGATAGGGAACTGTATTCTTTTAAGCTTGGTTCCAGCATCCAAAAATGATAGGTAAGGGCTTAGTAAGTTAGTAAGGGCAAGGGTTATTTTTAATAAGTTATTGATATTTTAATTATTTTAATTTAGGCCTAATTAGTAATTTCTATTAAATAATTAGTAATTAATATTTTAATATTAATTAGTCGGTCTACAAATTGTTTTAACAAGTTTACCATAACACAAGGAACTTTACTTATACTCTTTTTATAGAAGTGTAGATTAGTATTATATATCATTGGCATCATCATAGATCATCAATTTGTATGAAAAATAGTAAATACCCCTGATTACGTATAATGAATATTGACTAACAATGGTATAAAGACCTTATTTATAATAAAAATCTTATCTTAAAAATTTTTGTTTTGAAGTATTATAGACATGTTGCCTATGGACATGGTTTGTAACAATCTTACGTTTTTGCTCTTCTCTTACTTCAGAAATCTTCCTTGGAAAAGTTTTCTGTGGAATTTTGGATACCTTACTGTTTTCCGAACGATACATTGGATCGGTATTCCTCCCCCTTCACCTGTTACAAATGCTGCTCAGTTGTTCCTCACCTTGCGTGTAAGATGTTGACATTTTTTAAATCACTACTTTGCTTTCAATGTTGCTAATCTATTTTAATAACACTGCTACAAGTACATTCAATGTGAATATTTTTTCTGAAACAGATGGTTGGCCTTGCTTTTGAAGTGCAGGACAGTTACCTGAGAAAAAAATCATTGGATTCAAAGTCTGATAATAATGAAGTTGAATTAAAAATAAAATATTGCAACATAGAGGTAAAAATTTTGGACGTCATCAGTTATGCATTTTGCTACATCGGGTTACTGACTGGTAAGCAGCTTTTGTATTTTTTGTTGCTATTTTTTTCATAATCTTGAAAAACAACAGTAAAAAATACTGCATAATATATCAACTAATGTATAGTTTTAGACACTATTTACCAGCTATGAATAATTCATATAAATGATTTCACTTAGTTGGTAAAAATGTGTTTCAGATTTTGTGAAAAGAAGGGGGTAGATTTAAGAAATTTTTACATAGAATCTGTTTTGTATTTCTTAAAAATAAAAATTTTGAAAAGCATGGTTAATCTATGTTGTAAATGGGATTTCATTACTACATTTCGAGGGTTATTTTTCTGTCTTGTAATTAAATAGTAGAGTGTAAAAATACCTCACTCATGAAAACAATTACAACAAATTGCAATTTTTTTGTAAGCCTCACTATGTATTAGTAATTTAGTAAATACATCTAAATAGTGTTATTAATATTACAATTATTATTATTGGTCAGTTTTTAAAATTTATATTTATAATTACACATTTTAAATTTGTATTTCAGGTCCTTACTTTAAATATCGTACATATTTGGATTGGCTACACCTTTCAGATAAAGCTAATTTAAATAGAAAAGAACCGCTTCTGAAAAGGGCTTATGAATTTCCATTTATTGCAGTATCATTTTTATTTTTTTCTTATTTCTTTAACATCCAGGTATTTTATATTTTCTTTTTTACTAAGTTACACTCTAGCGATAATTAACTGAAAATAACCTAATATGTTGAAATATATTAGTAATTTTTAGTAGTATTTATAAAATTTGTAAATTTTCAAAATTCAACTACTTGACATAACTTATGCTCCATACTTTCAAATATAAATGTATCTCATCAAAGCATTTTAAAAATAAAAACATTTTTTTTTAAATTTCAGCATGTTGAAACAGATGAATTCTTGGATCATTCATTTGTATATCGTTTGCTCTACATGGTGCCCATGTTTATTATCTTTCGCACACGGCTATACATAGCATGGATTTTGTCAGAATGCATGTCAGTTACTGCAGGACTTGGGGCGTATCCTAAAAATTCTGTCCCTAAATGTGGCGAAGGGCCCACAAATTATAAACAACTGGAGATGGCGTAAGTGTAAATAAATGATTTTTTATCACTTATACTATACTCATTAAAAAATTAAATCTAGTATTTTTGTTCCTTTTTTTACTTTTAAAAATGAAATACTTTTCTTACTTCTTCAATTCCTTATTTAACTAAATTGTATGTATTTTCTAGTTTAGAAGATGAAAAAGATGGTAAAGATAGTGACTATGATTTTGAAACTATCCATAACATTGATATATATGGATGCGAACTGGCTCCAATGACTAAACAAGGATTACGAAGTTGGAATATGACGGTTCAGTATTGGCTGGCAACTTATATTCATCGCAGAGTACCATCTCATCTAAAAGCCCATAGGTAATGTAGACAATATTTGATTACTTCATATATTCAAGAATTTCAATAAACTGTTCAAACAAAGAAGTAAAACAGCGATTGAAAGTTTCTAAAATCTGTCATTTTAATTTTTAGGGTCGCAATAACAATGGCAGTGAGTGCATTTTGGCATGGTATCCACCCTGGTTACTACTTGAGTTTTCTCACGGTACCTCCCATACTCATGGCAGAGGAAGCAATGATCAAAGGTTTTCGTGAAGGAAAATCGCCCCAAGTGCAACAAATCTTTGATTGGGGCTGTTGGTTTTTTAAAATGCGAGGTTTTGATTATATGTGCATGGGATTTCTGCTTCTCAGGCTAGGGTCAACAATTAGATATTGGTATTCCATCTACTTCATGGGTCATGTTTTCATCTTGATATTTTTACTCATTGGTAACATTGGCATGGTTCTTAATAAACAAAAAAATAAAAAGATAGAAGCTGAGAAGTCTAATTCAATTTCAACACAGGAGAAAAAACTAAGTTGAACTATCTTCACTATCTTTTTGATGTTGAAGAAAATCAAACAGCTACTTCATTTTATAATGGCACAACAGTTTTAAAAAATCAGATCCAGAAATTGAGCATAAATTAAAAAAACTCAAGCATGATATCTAAATATTTCATTTTTACACAATACATTAAAATAAAACCAATCTGGGTAAACACATGTAGCAGATTCTAATTTTCATCCTGTTGTTCACAAAATTAACACTTTATACATATCAATTATGTTCTATTATAACTTTAAAATGAAACAAATAATATTTTTTTAATTTCTTAATCATCAAAAGCTGATCCTATTGATATTGTGACATTTTTGTGACTTCAGAAGTTCAAATATCTGTTACTAAAAATGGTACATGTACTGTCATCAAGATGTAATGATTAAATATAAAAAATGGATGTATAAAAGTAGATGTATAAATGACTGTACCAACAAGGTGAAGTGATTGAATAGTAACATTTGAAATGTTATCTTTTTATAACTATTCCATCTATTACCAGTACCGGTTACTGTTTTTATGAAATCATACATAAAATCATATTTTCCTTAATACTACTCATTTGTGTTTGTTTTTAAACTCTTCAGACGATATAAAATATTGGGAATAATCGCTTTATGATGTGCAAGAGTGGGCATTTTTTTTTACAATTTCACATAAAGAATTTAAAATAATTAGCACAGCCAAATTGACCTGTGATCAGTTCATGAATTGTGATGTATTACATGCAGTTGTTATTTATGGATAAGTAAGTGAAACTATCTATAACCTATTAAAATTCATTTCATTTATACCATTATTAAATAGTTTTGCAAAAATTGTTAGTTGTTTTATTTTAAATTTGTATCTTAAGTTATAAACCTTTACAACATGTATTGAGGCAAAACATGCTTGGTCAACATTATCCTCCCGCTTATTAAAGTATTTTTCCAAAAAAAAATTTGGCTTTATCATCACTACTTGTTAGGCTACATTTATTTTGTTGTCTACATTGTAACTGATCTAACTGGCATTTTTAAGAAGTAATGTATGAATTAAAATATTTATGTTCAGGGTATTTATAACAAAATATGAAATTGAAAGTTCCTTCCATTAATATGGTGCTACATAACTATTTACCTAATAAGAATGAATGAACATTCATTTCATCCCTCAGTCGTTGTAGGTAAAGCTAACATTGTTACAGTATGTCTTATGGTCATGTATAAACATTTTAGCGTAGAAAAGAGTCTCTGTACATTTTTAAATACATTCTTTAAAAAAAAATTTTTTTTTAAGATTTAAGTAGTGTGTGTTGCTGGGTTTAAAAACAAAAATTGTCAATACATGAGAAAACATTGCATCTCATAGAGTAATGTTGTATTGTTTTAAAATGTTCTTGAGTACTTTGACATGTGCATAACTCAAAAGATTCAATTCTTATTCTTCCTCAATAATATTTTATGCTGCACTTTCTTAGTATTTTATAAATTATACTGTTTGCTTCATGAAATGGAGATGTATGATAGCTCAGAAATAGCACAAGATAAACTTGTTTTGAAATAAAGACAACACTAAAATAAAATAAATACAGATTTTTTATTTGTTTCTATGTTTTTACACACCCTTTTATAACTCATTTTAGTAGACATGTATTTAAACTAAAAATTTAGTAGTAATGGCAATATGATGCTAAAAAAGCTCATACATTCTTATACTTATACACATAATACAAGGCAACATAAAACAATGCATGTCACATTTTAAATAATAAAGTATTTTGCTTTTTGTGCCTTCGAAATTGAAAGAAAACGATATCACAACAAAATAAATTGTTAGGTGCTAACATTTAAGGACAACACATCTTATTTAAAACCTACTACAATGTAGTGTTATAAGTATTCAATGGTAGAAACTTTTCATTCTAAAAGTATTGATTGTTAAATGCCTTCACCACTGGGATGGGAAAGTTCTTGTATCACAAAATGTAGAAGCTGGTTTTGTTCACAGTCTAGCAGGGGCCATAACTCTTTCTGAAGCGCTCGCAGTGATTCTAAGTCAAGGGACTGGCAAGCCATCTACAATAACAAAAATGTCTTTACACATCACTGTACAACAGCTGTTAACAAAAGTAATTTTTAATTTTAATAATTTTAGAGTAGCTGCTGCATGTAACAATGAATTAATTAAGTAAAAAATTTCACACAGCTTATACATACCACCACTGACTGAAGCAAAAGATACAAATCTTCTCCAAGGTACATTTCTAGAAAAATTTAATAAAATAAGATTTGGATAAGCAAGCTAATGAACACTATCTAGATTTTAAAAGATCACTGTGTAAACTCCAAAGAAGATTGGTTAATAGTTACCTGTGATAGAGTCACAAGACTCCCATGTGTATTTTTCTAAAGTCTGAGCATGTTCAGGTCGTATTCTCTGTGGTGTTGGCTAAAAATATTTTACAAGCTTTAACTTTTTTTTAAAAACAGTTTCCAATAATAAAAAATCAAAAAAAGCAATAATCTCATCAAATTAAACAAGATTTCAAAATCTAATAAATTACTAATAAGTGATGTTTTTGTGTTGGAAAGTTAATTAGAAGAACAAAACTTACTTGTAACAATAATAAGAGCAAAACTCGAGTGACTTCACATTTAGCAAGAATATCACAGTAAGCTCCTATAGGTCTACCAGTTGTTGAAGACCCTGAGCAAAGAATAAAATTTTAATGTTTTAACATGTAAACCCAAATACATCCTAAAAAATGCATAAAACGTTTTAATAACAAGTTTTTCTGTTATAATGCATTTAAAATAAGAAAATAAATTATTTTCTATAATGAATTACTATTAAAAATAAAAATAAAAGCTTGGGTTTCAACCAAGACGTCAGACAAAAGCAAGAGGAAGCAAGTTAAATAAAAACTTGTAAAAATACTTACCCCCTCTCTCATGAGCTAGGTATGCCATTTCAGTGAGAACAGCTAACGCTCCTTCAAAGTCTTCTGCAAAATGTATTGTACAAAATTTATTAAGTTTTATAATTATCTCTATTGTTCTTTGATTTTTAGCAGTTGAATCAAAACAACAGTTAATAATGAATAGGTTAAAATAAATTTAAATTGTTTACTTGTGTCCATTTTGCATTTTGCCACCATATTTAAAGCATCCAGGCAATCCAAAGCACTCTGCAAAATAAGAATTAAATTACCTCTCTTCAATCTTTTCCAAATTTAGAGAGCTATCAAACACATATATTGACTGTGTTGTAAATAATTAAAACTATATTTTTAAACATCTGTTATGAAGTAGAATTATTAGATCATCAGCAAAAAAATAGTTTTTTATGGAAAAAATCATACCTGAGACTGTAATTCTGCTGCTCTTTGGTAATGTGCAATTGCTTCCCCTGGCCTATTGACTTTCTTTAGAAGAAAAATGATTTACAATAAACTCAAATATTTGCACTGGGCGTTTGTATTTTAAAGAACCCTGTTACTCAACTAAAATTAACTAAACCATGTTTGTCTTAGAAAAAGATGTATTAATCTAGCCATATAGTACATCAAAGGATAAGAATATTATTATTAGATCTATGAATAAATGAATGTATATAATTTAAATAAACATTTATCTTACCCTTAACACATTTCCAACCTCAAGGCAAAGGGATGCTGCTAAAGCAATTTGTTTGCTTTCTATGTGTACCTGTAACAGCAGTATTAAAAAAACATTAAATATATGCATGGTAATAATTGTTTTTTAATGATACAAAACAAACAACACCATAACTGCAAACACTAGTCTATAAAAAGTTGTGTTGTGGTAATAGAGAAAATAGACATTCTAAAGAAAGAAATTATTATATATGATTTTATTTTTCCACATTAGTTTTATAGTTATGTTAGTTTTTTTTTATAGTGGTTTGATTTTGTATTTATTAATTAATTTAACAGCATTACTGTAAGAGTTAATAGACACAGCTAATAACCTTTAATTAATTACCCTAGTACAGTAAAGTTACCCTTTTGAACCTTTTTTCTATGACCTTGGCACATGAAGGGATGGTGTGGTCAGCACTATGCCCAGCAGCCTTCACTTTCCCTAATGTGAGCCAGGTATCCATCCGAGCTGGGTGGGCTCATGAACATTCTACAGACTCAAGCTTGTGAGCCAAACCCGAGACTTACTGGGTTAGCAGTCGAGTGCTCTACTGCTCAGGTCTTGTCATCCCATAATTACCCTAACTGAAAAAGCCTCACAGTTAATAGATGCAGTTAAGTGCTGTAATTATTGATTACCCTAATAGCATGACTGTAACAGTTGATAGATGCAGTTAAGTGCTCTTGAAATCCTGGCACACTTAACTCTCTGTCCATCAGTTCTGCTTCAAGGAATGCTCTGGCTGCATCTGTAAGAGCTTGTGCTTCACCAGCTGAATTTGATAGTGTATGCTCACATCTACAAGCATATTAATACAAACATAAGGTTTAATAGTAAAAGTTTACCTTGCGATCAACAAAAGGGGACTAACAGACAACAATTTGTAATAAATACCTGCATGTGAAAACATTAAAAATAAAGTGGTTTGACAAAGTACCTAACAGAACAGTATGGCAAAAGACAGGACAAATCACAGTGAAGCAAGAAATTGGGAAAACCAGGTGGAGGCTATACATTGAAGAAATCAGCAGCCTAGTATTATTAGACAAGACCTATCATGGTGTAGAGAAAATATAAATTACTGGAAAGAGTTGGAAAGAAATTTTTTTAAATAGAAAGGAACAGAAAAGCTTTTAAGAATGTTGTAAAAGGCCTATGCTTCACAGTGAGCTAAAAAGGCAAAGTAGAAGATATTACCTCTTAATTTTATTCTAGCTTAATTAAAATGAATGTAAAATTTTTTACCTTGCTTGAGCAAGACAACAAAATCCTGCATACTGTGGACTTTCTTGATTTTTTAAAGTTTTTGCTAAACTGGCTGTAAGTTGAAAGTCAATAAAGAAAACTATAATACTACAAAATTAAATATCTTCTGCCAACTATTAAGCTATTAAGTTAACAATGTTTTTAAATGCAAGCAAAAACAGCAGGGGCCAATATCAGATTAAATGACCTTTTTTTAAAATTGTGTAATATCACAAAAAATGCCTCTTTTATATAAACAGTAAAATTATTTAAAATTAAAGTTACAAACATTAATGTGGGGCTGTTAAAAGAAACAACCATGATTTTAGTAAGTCTCCCTAAACAAAAACATGTCAGAATCTTAGATAGCTGATTCTTACCAAACTGTTCACTTCCTTCAGCCACATTTGGTTTTTTAAGAAATCTCCTGAAAACATAATGAAAAAAAAAGGATAGTGGTTATTTTGGAGTTAACATATCATGGCTATACTTAGGGGTCATCCATTTATGACGTCCACAATTTTTTTGGATTTTGGACCCCCCCCTCCCCCCCCCCCCCCCCCGTCCACAAAAAATCCACTTTTTTCCCTTATAAAAGTCCATACGCGTCCACAAAAGTCAGTTTTTTTCGGACCCCCCGCGTGTGGACGTCATAAATGGATGACCCCTTAGCAAAGAAGTCAGTTAATTAGTCAAATTATTTATCGCCCTATCATGTAAACATGAGGCTTAATAGGCTAGATGGCCAATCCAATGAACGTGTCAGATGAATATTATGTAATTTAGAGACAAAAGTCTGGCAAGATTTCCTGATCTATCTATGCCCGAGGGTTAGTAACATCAACTTTACAAAATGAAGGGGGAGGGAGGTGGGGTATGAAACCACAGTGAACTGCTCGGGTACCATATGAGTGTTATACAACAAGCGGGTGACGCTTACATAGGCTATGGGTGTTACGTTCGGTGTTATACAGTGTTGGATGGTCAGTGGCTCAAAATGCCCACCCCTCACCCCTTTTTCAATTTGACGAGCTAGTATCCTCGACGTTATTAAGCGTATGTTAATGTGTAGTCAAAAAAAAACACGGGATCACATGTATCTATCTTTAGAAATAGTTTATAGTATCATCCAATCGGATCAACCGCCTAGCGACACGTTACCATTCAGCTGTGCCATATGGTGGTGTACATTGACACAGCAGAGCGTTTCAATCGGACAACTGTCGATGCGTCATGTTTAGATTTTTGGTCCACTTGAAAGTCTATAGATGTCTCTGTTTTAGGGCATTATTTAATTATAGGACACATCATACATATTAATAAACTTCTATATTGCAGCAATACAGCGCAGGGTTCAAATAAAAAATTGGTCTGTAACTAACCCGAGAAACTTGGTTCAACTTTGCTGTACGATATCTCCTAAAGTATTTAATACATTTTGACTATGAACCCTACGCTTTATAGGTCTACAATATATAATCTGTATTTAATCATGCCAAGTTTCACCGTTGTAGTACGAAAACTCGAAGAGTTACTCAAAGTAACACCCCTCTTTAAAATTTAAATCGGTGAAAAAGCCACCACCAAAAGCCGATTTTCTCGACAGCGGCATTGGCTTTGCTAATACTAATATGATGTTGGGCTTACTGCTATTTATTTTAAGGTGAGATTTTAAAAGAATAAAACGAACTTTTTAAGTTTATTTGTAACTGCTCTGTATTTCAGAAGAATATCGCTGTCTTTCTCCATTTTCTCTTGTTTATCAGTTTCGGTCAGCAGTCAAAAAAAGGTTTCTCCAAGCATCTAAAATTTACCGAAAATAAAGATTGACACCACAAAGATCTAGATTTCTAGATCTAGATCTAGGCCTACGCTAGATCTACTAGAGGTCTGTGCATACATAACTAAACAAATAAAAGTGCAAATATACTCATATGAAATTTTTCTTAAAAAACGAACAAGATATATCAAATCAACTTAGTGCAGCCAGATTATATTTTAGAGTTAAGATCTAGATCTAGTATTTAGGCCTAAGTACTAAGTATTATCCTGAATTAAATAAAACATTTCGAAATTTAGACATATTTTGAATTGTTTAAACTTTTAAATTAAAGAACTGTTGTGTACACATTACCACATTGATAGCAGCAGCAGTTGTTAAGCAGTATTTCATTTAGTTTTATTTAGTTATTAATATTTAGATCTAAATATTTTGTAATAGTGAATTTTAATAAATCTAGTTGAGCAAGGCTTAGTTTCTTTACCAAGAGTAGTAGCCGATATTAAATATTGACTGATAGACTTATTATTATTGAACATTGAACAACAAGTCAACAGGCTGGCCTGCCAGTGCTGACTGAGTGAGTAGATCTAGTGACCAGAGTAGTTTCAAGTCTGGTATTCTGGTACTCAACTGGTAGAGTTAGTATTAAAAATAATTAACTAAGAAACTAACACTATTATTTACAGTAACACAGTATTAGTACGGTACTACTAGATCTCTCTCTCTACTTTTCGTTACTTTTTGCTGTTTTTTTATCACTAAAAAAAAATCTTACTGCTTTTTCCCACCACATTTTCAGTAATTGTTCTTCATGCAAAAAAAGTTTATGGTAAATTCTAGGTTTACAAAAGGTGCGCTTTTTTGGATCTTGTAGAATTCTGTCCAGTAGTTCTATCAAAAAGTTGTTGTGACAAAAGTGTTAATATAAAGCCATGTAAATTTGATTGCTATAGTTAGTATAAGATAAGTGCATAAATAAACAAAGCTTTGGAGGTTTTTTAGGGTGTCCATGACAACCTAAATTGTTTTCAACCCTTTTTTTTTTTTGCTGTTTAGTACTTTCATGTGCCAAACATTGTAAAAAAATTCAAAAGACTTTAGCCTACTTTGTAAATTGTAAAAAATTAAAATAAACTGAGCATATCCCCATAAGTTTAAGAAGCCTGAATTTTAATTTAATTAATCAGTTTAATTTTTTTTAAATAACTAATTCCAATGAAAAGTACTAGGTCTAGATATCCACTTTAAATCCATCATATTATTAAATTGTAGGGCTTGAGCTAATCTGTGGCTAAAATATTGCATTTAAATTCTTTTTGATTCACAGCCAAGCAGGAATCCCCAGTCTGTAAGTATGACAACAGATTTGTACGGGTGAAGCCAAGATACTGATACTGAAGTCAGAAGTTGAAGGAAAGTAGGAAGTGGACACACAGCCTAGAAGGAGTCCCCTGTCTGTAAGTGTGACAACACTTTTGTATGGGTGAGACAAAGAAATTGGGATAAAGCAGGAAGTACATGCAGGTGAAGTAGATTTTATTCTGCTTTGTGAAATAGTTAATTGTTTTCATTTCAGTTTCTCTAGAAGAATACAACAGCATCAATCTCGTAAGCACTGTTGGATGAGAACATGGATCCAAGTACTAGTGAAAGCAGAAAAAAAGCAGGATTTCAGTTTTGGAAAGAAACTCTCGAATCTGCAAAATATATTGTGGCTCCTATGGTTGACCAAAGTGAACTAGCTTGGCGAATGCTGAGTCGGCGATATGGTGCACATCTGTGCTACACTCCTATGTTTCATGCTTCAGTGTTTGTTAAAGATGCTATATATCGAAGGGAGTCTCTTCAAACTTGTCCAGAGGATAGGCCACTTATTGTTCAGGTTTGTTATTGTCCCTCTCAAATCATTTTAATGAATTATTATACTATTTATTTTACTACTTTTTTTGGGGGTTTCATCATAGAGAGTAGTTCGGGAGATGTATTCCTTGATAATAATGTATATTATTGATTTTATTATCTCTCCTCCCAACATTTTTTAATAATTAAAAGTGACAAATAATAACATGTTTATGTAGTTTTGTGCCAATGACCCGGCAACATTTCTGAAGGCTGCACAACTTGCTGAGCCATATTGTGATGCTGTTGACCTTAACCTTGGCTGCCCCCAAGTCATTGCCAAGCGTGGTCACTATGGGGCATTTCTTCAAGATGAATGGGACCTTTTAGCTAAAATGGGTACATTTTTTATTTTTTGTTGGTTTTATTGATATTTCTTTATGTTTTTACTGTGTATAAAAAATATTTAATATTAAATAAAATATGAAATTGGCCTTTAATTTTTAGATTTTTGTAAGTGCTCTAAATATTTTTTAACATTGTAGTCTCATTAAAAGAACTGAAATATAAACAAACCTAAACTACTTTTGTTTAAATTTTACTCTGAGCAGTTAAAATTTGTCATGAAAATCTGAAAGTGCCAATCACATGCAAAATTCGTATTTTTCCATCTGTTGAAAAAACTGTGCAGTACGCAAAAATGTTGGAAACGGCTGGATGCCAGGTATTCTAAAACATCTTGTTACCCTTATAACTTATTAAAAATTTGTTACATGAATTACTGTCATATTTTAGCTGTAGAAAACTATCATTAAAAAATATCTTTATTGCTTGCTTTTTTCTAGTTACTGACAGTTCATGGTCGAACGCGAGAACAAAAAGGCAGATTTACAGGAGTAGCTGATTGGTCATATATAAAAGCTGTGAGGTTGGTTGTAAACTTTTTCTAGGCTTTGATGAACTTAAGAAATCACCCAAGGATCCATTGTACTACTTGGTATGACCCAAAAATATTTAACCATTCAAAATATCTAGGTTTAAATGTTTTTCAGATTATTAATAGTTATTTGGTAATTCTTATTTAATTCTGTTTTGAGTGATATATTTTTTTACCCTTTTTAAAAAATTTCTTGTTTGTGTTTTTTTTTTTTTTTTTGGGTTACTGAAATATATCTATAGGCCTATTTTGAATATTTTGAAATTAATCATAGAAAATTGCTTTTATCATTTTTTGTAGCTAAAAGCTATTTCTGTAAAATATTAAATTTTGTTTACAATTATTTTTTTTAAAAAGCACAATTGGGTTGTTTCCTGAAATGGTGTAGTATGTATTCTTTGTCTACTTTTGTCTTACTTTACTAACCAGAGAAGCTGTTAAAATTCCTGTGTTTGCTAATGGCAACATACAGTACCTGTCCGATGTGCTGAGGTGTTTGAAGGAAACAGGCGTGCAGGGTGTCATGACCGCAGGTGAACTTTTTTCTTTTTTTTTGCTTCTTTTTTTATTTCTGTCTCAACAGAATAAAAGGATTATGTAACTCTGGCAATGATCGCACCCGTCTTCCTGTATGTTTTTGCTAGTTTACTGCCACCATTATTCAATTATTTTATTTTAACTTTATAGAAGGCAACTTGCATAATCCTGCACTGTTTCATGGAGGCAATGTACATATCTGTGATATCACAATGGAGTATCTTGATTACGCTGAGAAATACCCATGCCCTCTCTCCTATATCAGAGGCCATGTATTTAAAATATGCCATCATGCGTAAGTCATAACTTAAATAAGAATTCTTTGTAAGATTACCACAGTTATTTTAAAAAGAATTTGCAGAGGTAATTTTGATTGCAGAAAAAATATTCTCTTGTTACATTTTACATTTTCATGTAATTTGTATTGTTGTTCCTCAGGCTGACATCACACATACCTGTGAGGGATCTGATGGCCAATGCTAAATCTGTTGCAGATTTTAGATCAGCCCTTGAAACACTGAGAGAATTGTGTCAGGTAGTGGTTTTAGAACACATTATTCTGCTACTGGTGATATATTGTTCAGCATATCTGTGGCCTTGAACCTCACTGTCCCCATACCTGGCCTCCTGAACATTAAAGAGGAAAACCCCATTAGGTTTTTTTTAATTTTACGAATTATTTTTTTTTACTTGGCAAATACTGAACATTAAGATCAGCAGCAAGGGAAGGTGTGGTTAGCACTTTGCCCAGCTCCCTTTACTTTCCCTAGCTTGAGTTAGGTACCCATTAAAGCTAAGTGGACTCAGGGACATTCTTCTTGAACCCGGATTTGAACTTGAGACTTTCGGGCTAGCAGCCCAGCTCTACCACCCCATAACATAATCTAGTGGTTCTGCATTTTTTCAATCAGAGTTCATAAATACACTTAATTGACCTTTGGTAATTTAAACATAAATTTTAAAACCGTTTATAACTTTTTTCACCAGAAAGACATGGAGAAATATAAAGAAGAACCTGAGCTGTTTACAAGCAAGTTAAAGCTACCTCTTCCATATTGGATATGTCAGCCTTATGTGCGACCAAAGTGGGTTTTAAAATCTTCATTTTATATCAACATTTATATCATGATTATATTGCAAAAACAGTAGACTACATTGATCCACTGATGGTCAATTTGTCTCAATAAACAGTATTAACCTCTGTTCTCTTGTAAAATCTGTTTGTTTAGCCCTGATGAAGAAGAGGATGATGAGCACAAGGAACTCAGGCAGAGACTGAACCTCAAGCGAGCTGAAGACATGCAGAAAATCAGTGCTGTTGAAGCGGGCTTGTCAAATAATAAACTGAAGAAAAAACTGAAATGTCCAAACAAAAATTTTGATCCTGATCTGAAGTTGAAGTTTGAAACTTGCAAACTTTGTCAAAATCCCAAGGTTTATTTCACTTCTAGTCCATATCAAATTTTCAAAAGTACTTCAATAACTGGTTCTTTTTTTTTTGCTATAATGTGCCTGTTTGTCAGTTAAAATTAGCTTTTGATGTAAACTATACTTAATTTTCTTTACTTTTCTTTCCCCAGGGCTTAAAATGTGAGTACAGTCTTTGTAAAGGATGTTGCAGAAAAAAAGCTAACATTGAAATCTTAAACTGTATAGGTAAGTTACCTTTCACAATACATGTCACGCAGCTTTTTTCGCTTTGTATTTTAACATAAAAAACTCATTTGTTTTACAACACTGCCAGGTCATCACATAAAGAAGAAAGCTGTGTTTGAAAAACAGAAAGCTGAGTTGTCTGATACAAATGATAATCTATTGGCTGCTTGTCATGGGAGTAAAACACATAATGGGTTCACAGAAAATTTCACAGCTAAAACAGTATTGGAAGATAGTAACAAAAGTAACTGTACCACAGATTTGTTGAGTCAAGTCAACCTTGAAACAGATATATGTGAGCTCTCTTGTACTAACACAACCTGATCTTTGGTTTGTTTCTTTTGTGTGAATGTTGACTGGTGTGAATCATGCTTTTTAATATGTTGTTAAAGTGTTACAGATTTAATCTTCACAGTGCAAAGATAAAAAATATGGAATTTATTTATAATAATAAAATAGTTGTCTGTCTTTAATGTCACTGTAAGATCTACATTAATTAAACTTAATATTTTACACAAATTAATATTTTTATTCTTTTTTTATAATTTGCTAGATTTTCAAATAATACTCGATTGTATTGATTTGAATACTAAGGGTTTTTATTGGAAATGTATGAATTTATTCGATATATGGGACATCAGTACCATCTTAAGAAAGTTTACAGTTTTTATCTAAATTGTAATTGTAAAATTGATTAACAAAATAAGAATCATCTCATAAAAATGTGTGAATTTTAAAAATTATTTTACCATAAACACAAAAAGCATCCATTTTGTCTACTGGAAAGGACAATTGATGAAATAATACCAACCTAATGTTAATTTAGATATGTCTTGTGTGTGTTAAATTATTCTGAATCAACCATGTAAACCATTCACTCATTCTTAAAACTCTAAAAGACAGATTCAAAATTGTTGCAGAATAGTAAAAATCTTTAATGCAAATGTAAAAAAAATTTCTTTTTACTACCTATGAATTAAAAAAAAAATTAATGTGATGCACCCAAACAAACTCAATACAAATTCCACTTGTTTTCAGAACATTCTCAGTTGTATGTTCTTCTAGAAGGAGAGCATCTCACCCTGAAAATGGAGAATGTTTACTTTTTATATTCTAGTTTCCTCTATTGATGAAAAAAAACAAAATTCTAACTGGCCAGTGTTGGTATTTAGCACATACCTTCCGCTTTAGATCTCCACCTAGCTGCAAATGCTTGCACCGTTTGATGGCTATTTGCTTTTTCACTCCACAATCTTTACACTCCAACTTGAGTACAATTTTTTTTGTTGTCTTGGCCTGTACAGAAAAAGTGTCTGCTATTAAATGGTCAAAAAAGCTCTCACCAGTATTTAATTTTGGATTGTGATTGCAGTAGCCTAATAGAGTGCAATATTAGGGATTGGATGGTTTTGCAATGCATAATAATACACATTTATGATTTTTTGGTTTTTTTTTATCTGGGACTTATTTGGGATCCAGTTTATCTGTTATCTGTATTCCAGTTCCAGTTTATCAGATCCTGTTATCTGGGACCCAGTTTATCAGTTTCTGTTATCTGAAAGTCTTATCAGAGGGACCAAGACCATATTTCAGCTCATTGTCATGTCCAAGCATGTTTTTATAATGTTGCAATGGAGGCGAATTACCCAGGAGTGTTTTTGATGGTCATTGCCAATATGAATAAGTACAACATAAAAAGGTGAACATGAGCAGATGAGGGAATGCAAGGCAGAAACAAAATGTGAGGGTTTGCAAAATTCAGCATGTTTGTCAGCAAGGTACCAGGTTCTGACCTTTTTCCGTAGTATAGGTCTAGTCTGACCTTTGAAGCCCGCCTGCTTCCTGTCGTACCTTCGTTTACCTGGGGGAAAAAATTTCAAATTCCCAAATCAAATTTTTTGAAATCCCAACTTCATCAGGCAAATAAAATAATAATATAGTCTACTTTTATAAAAAAAATTAAAATGCTATCATAAATTTTTTTTAAAAAAAACAACTATTGAACATTAAAAGGTTTTGAACACTTTCCGTCACTTAGACTGACCTTGTACTTTTACACTTTCTTTACCCCTTTTGTACTGAGTTGTTTTGTGCTCCGTGTGTTTTTTGCATTTCTTACAATGGGTTCTTCTGTTCTTAGGGATGTTTACCTGCCAATGAACATACATAAAAATGTCAAATCTAGTCAAGAGGGGGGGGGGTGCATTTCTGAGAACTTGTTACTCCCCTTATGCTCCTACAATATCAAACAGCAGACAGGCCTGTTGTAATACTAAATCAAACAGCAGACAGCCCTGTAGTAATACTAAATCAAACAGCAGACAGCCCTGTTGTAATACTAAATCAAACAGCAGACAGCCCTGTTGTAATACTAAATCAGACAGCCCTGTTGTAATACTAAATCAAACAGCAGACAGCCCTGTTGTAATACTAAATCAAACAGCAGACAGCCCTGTTGTAATACAAAATCAAACAGCAGACAGCCCTGTTGTAATACTAAATCAAACAGCAGACAGCCCTGTTGTAATACTAAATAATAGAATGATAGATTTTCAAAATTTAATAAAACTTCTTGTCCATCAAATGTTTTGAATATAAAAAAAAAACATGAATAAACCACCTACGTCAGAGGGGCATCTCCAAACAAAAATATATCAGCTTGTATATTATGTAAGTTAAGGGGTGGGATGAACCACCTCCTAGGGGTATAACCATTGTGTAACACACATTGTTGATGCAATGTTAACTGTTGTGTAACACATTGATGCAATGTTAACTATTGTGCAACACATCAATGCAATGTTAACTATTGTGCAACACATAGGGATGATGTAATGTTAACTATTGTGTAACACATACAGATGATGCAATGTTAACTATTGTGCAACATTTTGATGCAATGTTAACTATTGTGCAACACATACGGATGATGCAATGTTAACTATTGTGCAACACATATGGATGATGCTATGTTAACTATTGTGCAACACATATGGATGATGCTATGTTAACTTTTTTGCAACATATTGATGCTATGTTAACTATTGTGCACCACATATATGTATGATGCTATGTTAACTATTGTGCAACATATTGATGCTATGTTAACTATTATGCAACATATTGATGCAATGTTAACTATTGTGCAACATGTTGATGCAATGTTAACTATTGTGTAACACATACTGATGCAATGTTAACCATTGTGCAACACATCAATGCAATGTTAACTATTGTGTAACACATACGGATGATGCTGTTAACTATTTTGCAACATATTGATGCTATGTTAACTATTGTGCAACATGTTGATGCAATGTTAACTATTGTGTAACACATACTGATGCAATGTTAACCATTGTGCAACATGGATTGATGCAATGTTAACCATTGTGTAATTGATGGTATGTTAACTATTGTGCAAAAGATATTTGTGATTTGTGCAATGTTAACATATTAATTCAATGTAAAACGTAGTGCCTTGTGAAACATCAACCACAGATCAACAGAATCCTAACATTGGATGCCACAAAAATAGTTACGCTTTTACCCATCTACTCACCATGATTAAATGAAATTAAAATTTCCTTGACACCGTTTCAATTATTAATTGTTCAAATGGATTTAAAAACTACGATTGGACTTCAAAACTTAACGGCATTTTGGTTTATATACCAACCTACGGCCTTTAGAGTGATGGTGGGTCGGGAGGAGGGGGGTGAAAAAGTTCTAGGTTCATTTTTTATTCCGTTACCGTATACTCAGTTATTGCACCACCGTCTGTAACATCATTAGACCACATTAAGTTCCGCGCTGTGCTGTCGTGCTAACGGTGTGAACGATGCTTCTCAAACAATAGTATAGAGCAAGTTTAAATTTATTTTAGTGTAGCCTGCCATTGTTTTCTTTATAAAGTGTTGAATTTGAAATTAAATAAAAAGCTGCTTGGCTTAAACATATTTACTGTACTTTTCCGCCTTAAAATTCTTTGTTTGATAATTAGTCTTTGAATTTATACTACGGTCATCCCAAAACCTATTCATAACACCGGTTATCCCCCTTGGGTATCTTTGCTGGCAGAGTTGAGGACCGTAGAGTGCCCGCTGATAGGGCAGAGATAACAGGCGGGTATTACACCTGGTGAAGCAATGGATTATCACGGCCTTGTGGAACTAGCTTATATATCACAATAGACATTTTGTTTTTAACGGTTGGGGGGGGGGGGCTAGTCAGATTTGTGGGGTGGGTTCGATGGTTAATCAAAACTGTAGGGACAGGTAAAAAAAAAGTCAGATCTTCTATTAGGGGGGGGGGGCAAAGCATAACCTGGCAGAGGGGGCGGGTCGAAGTGTAGCCTTATCTGCACTCATTTATTGTGTTGACAAATAAATACAGAAGTGTTGTTGAAGTGAGCTCGAGGGGACACGAGCAGATGACAAGATGCAGATGATAAGATTGGGGATCTCGAGATTATATCTGGCTACAAATTACAGCTTCCCTGAGTCAACTCAGCTGTAGTGAGTACCCGGTCACTAGCATAGTATGATGATATCACAAAAACAAATAAAACAAATGTGCAAAATAATTGTTTAATGCATTACGACGCGGGAGTACAATTTTAATTACATATTGCGTGTATAAAACGTGCAGTAAAAGAGATTATGCCGAGGTCATGATGTTATACCATCACGATGTCAAATCATCACAAAGTCACAACATCAAGATGTCTGAATGTAGACTTGATCAAAACGTCGGCACTTGATCCTGGAAATAGAAGACAACAATGTAAACCTTAACACAGAGCATTTTAGTTTTGTCGTGATCAGAAGCAACAGACGAGTAAAATAAGTACAACTTACTGCTGGGGAGGTAATATTGATTGGGACTCATCATTGATGTTTTATGTGTGAGCTTCTTCTGCATTGATGTTTTATGTGTGAGGGTCTGCATTGATGTTTTATGTGTGAGGTTCTTCTGCATTAATGTTTTATGTGTGACGTTCTTCTGCATTGATGTTTTATGTGTGACGTTCTTCTGCATTGATGTTTTATGTGTGAGGTTCTTCTGCATTGATGTTTTATGTGTGAGGTTCTGCATTGATGTTTTATGTATGAGGTTCTTTTACATTGATGTTTTATGTGTGAGGTTTTTCTGCATTGATGTTTTATGTGTGAGGTTTTTCTGCATTGATGTTTTATGTGTGAGGTTCTGCATTGATGTTTTATGTGTGAGGTTCTTTTACATTGATGTTTTATGTGTGAGGTTTTTCTGCATTGATGTTTTATGTGTGACGTTCTTCTGCATTAATGTTTTATGTGTGAGGTCTGTTTTACAGTGATGTTTGATGTTTTATATTTTATATTGATGCAGTGGCGGAACTACGTTGTCTATGAAACCCGCAATGTGTGTGTGTGTGTGGGGGGGGGGGGGGGGTTGGCGGCTTTGGAGCCCAAAACCCGACTTTTAATTAAAGAAACAAGACTAGAGTGCATCAAGATTAATCGCAGTGTAGTAGTGTAGTGGGTATCACGTGCGTATCAAAGGGTTCTCCTATAGTTTTGATGCTGTTATTTTGATGAATGCCCTCATATTTGATGGGAAAGACAGTATTTTGGTTATGGCTGAGCACTTTTGAATTGTGTTTGTTTAATATTTTCATTCAATTATTAGTTAGCGGGTGAATTATTCTAGGGGACGTCACCGTGATGTCATACAGCGGAGCTAACTAGATTGACTGTAGCCTTGGTCAAACTTTATTAACAGCTGGTCTGGACCAAGGGAGATAACCGAATAAACCACCGAAGAGTTACCTTCCGTTTAAGATCTCCTCCAAGCTCTAACCTCTTGCTCCTTTTAATAGCGAGCTGTTTTCTGATGCCGCACTCCTTACACTCCAGCCGAAGGACTATTTTCTTGCTGGTCTTGGCCTTAACATATAATCAGGTACATTCAAACGATGTTGCTATTAGATAAACACTGTGTATTCTAGTAGAGACAATCTCAGGAGTTGTGTCGAAATCACGTCGTTATTTACAATTTAAGCCAGTTTACACCCCCCACCACGTTTTCCACCTCCTATGATCAGCAGAGGCGTAGCGACCCTTCCCGGCGCCCGGGGACAAACTTTCGATTTGCACCCCCCTCACTTTCGATTTGCACCCCCCCCTCAGACTTTCGATTTGCACCCCCCCCCCCCCTTCAAGCTTTCAATTTATTTTTCCAACCCATTTTGGCGCCCCCTAAGGTCGGCGCCCGGGGACATATGCCCCCCCCCCTCGCTACGCCTCTGACGGTCAGATGTCGTTACAAAAAGCCACTTTATAATGATGTAATAAATTTTCCATCCCCACCCAAAACTACCCATAATTCTAACGAAAATAATGTTTTCAATTTTTGTTCTTTAGCAACACCCATTAACTCATCAACGTAGTAAAACAGCCCCCCCCCCCACCCACCCCTGTATGTGTGACGCCATTTATGGACGACCCACCATTCAGCAGAAAGTAAAGTACGATTATAGTAGGTTTGCATAACTATTTTTCAAAAATAGGACTTTGCATAACTATTGTTCAAAATTAGGACTTTGCATAACTATTGTTCAAAAACAGGATTTTGCCTATCCATATCATTATCAGTCTCTACGCGATTACGGAAATTTCTATTTATTTAACAAATTTAATTATATGACCCTACAAATCATCAGGTTCAGTAGTGTAGTGGTTATCACGCTCGCCTCACACGCGAGAGGTCCTGGGTTCAAACCCCAGCTGAACCAAGAAATTTTGTTTTACTCACCTTCTTCTTCAGCTTGGGCCTCGTCCTGCCTTTAAATCCTGCTTGTTTTCTGTCATACCTGCGCCGACCTAACAACAGTAGAAACATTTGATGCTATCTGAGCAGTCATTGCTTTGTTGGTGGGTACCTTATGCTCGTCTATTTCTCGTTACATTATTTAAAGTCTGAGGTATGATGTACTTGTAGGAATTTTTTTAAAATCCACATCTCGTGGTACGGAGTTTTATACCATGAGTACAAACAATGAATTCCCGACAGACACAGGTTCCCGACAGACACAGGTTCCCGACAGACACAGGTTCCCGACACCACAGGCATAGTTCTCGACACTACAGACACAGGCTCCATACACCACAGACACAAGTTCCCGACACCAGCGAGACAGCTCTATACCAGCAAGTAAATGAGCAACCTACCTAGAGCGAGACTTCTCTCCTTAGACCTCTTGTATTGTGTAGTCTTGTGCTCAGTGTGTTTATTACATCTCTTACAGTGTGTTCGTCTTGTTTTTGGTATGTTCACCTTGTGAGATCAGAACGAGGAATAACTCTATATAATATATTTCAATAATCTGGTGTTGTATATAAAATATACAACATACAACATACATAAATCACTAGAGCGTAGATGAAGATAAGACTTAGGTCAGTGTGAAATCCTATCAAATTATTTGAAACAAAAGCTACAACACGCCAAACGAACCATGTCGTATCAGCCTGAAGGACGGGCCCACACAGCACCGATACGAATATAATTTGTGGGAATCGAGATTATTGTATCAGTCCACTGGATCATCTTCTACCGGCCCGTTTAATCTTTTGCTTTAAATACATTCGGACACGTCACATAGTCACCTGGAGGGGGGGGGGTGTTCTTCACAGCTCCATCAACTCGACCATCTGTTATACCACTTGATTGAACTACCTAGTTTATCTGCGTGAACCATTAAGTGACACTACATCACAACAGAAGATAAGAGAATTATTCCTTATTTGATTATCTATTTAGTTTGTTGGTAAACATAAAATACAGATCAACAATTTAACTTGTTTAATCTGATTACATTGTACAATTTGTAAATGTAACTGTTTCCTGATAGGGTGACAAAACAATACAATGGTTCAGCTGGGGATCGAACCAAGGAACTCACGCGTGTGAGGAGAGCGTGATAATCACTACACTATCAATATATTGTATTGATTTTAATTTCACTTTAACAAAAGTCCGCCATCCAACGTTGTATCTGTTACCATATGACAATGTATTCGAATTTAAAAAGCTTATTTTGAAATGCATTAGTAAATACATAGCGGACGATAAAGAAAATAGACTACAACACTGTTTAACAGACGGATTTTACGGTTTTCAACATTGATTGTATTACAGCAAAATAAATACTACTAAGGTAAAAAGTGCACCCCCACCTTTTCCGAAATTGGGAGGCGGGGGCGCTTTTTCACCAGAGTTTCTTCCAGGCATCTTTTCCTGGCTCCGCCTCCATGAAGAAATTCTACCGCCACCCCCGCTCCCCGAACGTGGAAATATATGGAATTTATATAGAAAAAAAATATTTTTACCAGTGTCCGCCCCCCCCCCCCCCCGGAAAATGTTGACCGCCCCCCCCCTCCCAAAATATCAAGTCCCCCCCCCTGAGAAAAAAGTCTGGAAGAAACACTGTTTTTCACAGCGTAGATCAGAACTATTTTTTCCTGCACTTTGTTTTCACTCGGAAAAGAAATCAAGTGTCCAAACACACCGTGTGTTATCCCATAGCCTCATAGGCAATGTGCCAGTCCACTTTTATGATGTTAAGAAATGACTCGACTAGTACCTGGCATTTCTCTCAGTTTGTTACATATAAAGACCTCTGCTTGATTTATACATATTTACTGCATCAATCGTAGGCGTATTACAAATAAAAAATGATCCTTCAGTCTGAAGGGATGATCTGTCAAGAGCGGGTGGGTATGAGGGGGGGGGGGGGGGGGGGGGAGTAAAATGAATAGCTTCTGCCAAAGGGGTCATTCATAAATGCAGAGTTTCGTCCAGGCATCTCTACCCCCCCCCCCCCCCACCAAATGAAATTTATATAGAAAATATATACTTTTTACAGTGTCCGTCCCGTCTCCCCCCCCCCCCCCTTCAGAAAATTTTAGTCCGCCCCTTAAAAACGCGAAGTAACGGCTAAAATCCAGTTTCTCACATTACGTTTTTAAAATGAAAAATAACCGTATTGTGTTTTGAAAATAATTTCGTTGTTTATGTAATTATATAATTTACAGTTCTATATTGTTCCATACAATATGAGACTAATTTAAAAAAATATTTTTATTAAAATTGTGTGTGTATCGAAATTAACATACCATTAGAGCTAATTTATCACTGCATATATTTAGTTTAGTTGCTATAACCTCTCGCTTGTGAGGCGGGCGTGATCACCACTACACTACTGACCAAGTTCTTCTTCTGTTCAATCCTGTGGAGTATAGGGCAGCAACAAATCTTCGCCATTCCACTCTGTCTTGTGCGAGCCACTTCAACTCATTCAATGACTTGCCAGTAGCCTGCACTTCTTCCATCTCTCTCCTCCGTGTTCCCAGTGGTCTTCCACTCTTTCGTTTTCTGCGTGGAGTCCATTTTATCGCTGTGTTCGAGTGTCTTCTTCTGTTCATGCGAAGGACATGACCCAGCCATCGCCATCTCCTCATTCGTACTTCTGAGGCAATGTCATTTAAGACTGTCCTTCGTTGTATTTCCTTGTTCCTTGTAACTGACCCACAGTTACTGAGTTGATACTGTATTAGACCTAATAAATAATTATCTTTTTTAAACAAGGGGTCATCCATAAATGACGTCCGCTTTTTTGACGATTTTTACTCCCCCCCCCCCACTCCGTCACACGTCGTCACCAAAAGCCAGACCCCCCTAAAATGACGTCACACCTCAGCCTACAACCCCCCTCAAAATTGCAGCTGATTTTTTTTTTTAAATCGATATTTTTCTAAAATCTTGTCTGAACTCTGTCAAAATAGAGTATTCTAATCAATTCCTATTACAATTTATTAAAACAGTTTTCTAAAACGCGAAATAACGTCTAAAATTCGTTTTCTAACATTGCTTTTTTATAATGCAAAAGTGTGACGTCGCACCATCTGACCCCCCCCCTCCCCCTCATCACACATCGTCACAAAATTACGGACCCCCCCTCCCTCTACGAGTGTGACGTCATTTATGGACGACCCCCAAACGACGTAGGGGTGTGATAAAGTAAGTGGTAAACATTCGGCATTTTGACTTTTCTACTAATGACTAATTTAAGCTTATACGCTGTTTTCTAGAAACAGTATTTGACGATGAAATACGCCACGGGTCTATAAGTATCCTAACACGAAAAAATGACGTACCTACAAAGGGTCTTTTCCATATAAGTCTTAATCTACCGGCCATCTCTTCTATATAAGCCTACCTGCCTACTTTTCGATTAAGTCCAAATGCCTTTATTCCATGTAAGACCACCTGCCTTCTCTTCCATATAACTATGAGCCTACATGCCTTCCAGAGTTTCTTTCAGACATCTCCTTCGGCTGAGCCCCCGAAGAAAGTACCACCCCCTGAAATAAATAAAATTTATATAGAAAATAATGCTTTTTACCAGTGTGCACCCCCTTCCCCCCCCCCGGAAAATGTAGTCCCCCCCTCCCCCCAATATTTAACTGCTGCCTTCTCTTCCATATAAAACCGCTCTTCAAATAAGTAGGCATGTAAGCCTACCTGAAACTCGGCTGTCAATTAATGTTTCATTTATAAAGCACTAATTCTGCACTCTGTTATACACATGTTATTTGCGTTCATTTAGTGCGCGATTTTTAAAACGTCAATAAACATTTTAATATTTTCATATGAGGTTAAAGGTTATAGAAAACGACTTCATTTTTTGTCTACCTCTTCAATGGCCTTATAGAACTTTTCGCATTGATGTTATTTCTATCAGTTTTTAGACGATTTCCGGTAACCGGAACGGGCATATTCGAAAAACTTTTCGACGTATTTTCCCAAAAACAATCAGTTTTGTCTTTTAAGGGAGGTCACTCCCGCTTTATTAGTTCGCTTGACCCGGAAACAATTCTGATTGACCTCACTCATCTAAAAAGTAAACAAAACATTAGTACTGCTAGTAAGGAGTGTTACAGTTACGGTATTATATTTGTCTCTAAATCTACCTATTGTTACACTCCGAATTTTAGGAATTTAAAGTTAACTTCAAATCTTAACGATTAGTCTTTTAAAGATGAATGTAGATCAAGATCTATAGGTATTTGTAATAAAAATATCATTCAAATGTGTTCAAAATAAATCAAGCTGGCTGGTACTACTCCGGCTACTCCGAGTGCGGACTTTTAGATTTTAGATGCGTAAAATGAAAATCGGCCGAGGCTAGTAATGTCCGAAAAAAGTTGCCTCATTGTTAAGGCTTTAATAGAAGTATACATAATATATATAGACATATATTTTTGTCAAATATTATATATAAATGAATAATTTATAATAAACCAAAATTGATGGCTAAAACTAAGTAAAAAAAAAAGTATGTCAATTTTTTAAGACCAGAAATGAACTTTAAACAACAGTGTTTGCAAGCAAGATTTGCTATATAATATTAGTATATATAGATCTATATTCCCATCTGTAAAACAGAGTGGCTTCACCTGAATTTCCCACAATAAGTTTTCCAAAAAAAAAAAAGTTTAAGATGGCTGCTAAGCCTGCTAAAGTAAATAATGAGCTTGGTTGCATCTGATGAAAACAATTAAATGAATTAAACATCGCTAGTCTTTATTTATTACCGAAAAGTTTTATTACAATTGTTTAAAAACAGGTACATAAATGAATCTTTGAAACATTTTTGTAAATTTTAAAACATAAATCCTCCTATAAATGTCAAATAATTACTAAAATTTAAGGAGTCACCTTTTTTTCACATTACTAGTCTTGGCCGATTTTACGTACCTTAAACGATAGATTTCCCAGAGTGTTACTGCTACACACTAGTCACTACTAGACTAGTAGTAGTACATGACAATAATAAACTACAGTGTGCACACACTACCATTATACTAACTTACTAAACTACTAGATAGGAAGAATCTAGACTAGACTACGTCTAGTATTAGTATATTAATATTATAGTAATGCAATACTATTATAGTAGTGCTTGTATTTAGTTTTGTGTATTTTAATTTTTTTACATGTAAAATTTATTATAAAATTAATAATTATAAATGCAAATATTTATTTTCTGTTCTAACTCAAAATTAACAGGATGTGAGGTGACTCATTAAACACAAATTTTAATTAACAGCATTCAACAAAGTTAGTAATTTTACAATGGCACAAATGCTGCTATATGGAAAACCTACCAAAATCTCAAAATGCGTAATTAACAGCTATTAATATGTACACATTAATTTTCATTAAATAGTTAAATTGAGTACACTATTATATGCATGATGTTTCTTTGAATACAATTTTTTATTTAAACTTTTGATTAAAAATTTTACAGAGTTTGCTTTACAGCCAGCCATAAACAATGAGTTAACCTTAATTCACAAGATAAAAATAGATTGAAAAAGAATTTTAAAAAGAATTTTAGATATTGAAAAATGGCAGCATTTCTTAAAAATCTGGCAACTGGATTTAATGATATAGTTACTGTTGCTCAAGCTAAAATTAGTCCATTCACTGTACAAGCTACAACTGCTGAGAAGTTAAGCCAGAATGGGTAAGTTAAAGATCAACAATAAAAGTAGATTACTCATTTTTGTTACTATTGCTTTACAATTTGTAAAGTCCACATTTTTTGTCATATTTTGTATTTTAAAGAGTAACACTGTACTCACTCTAATTTTCATGAATGCATTATTTTTTTGGGTATCTTGATCATCATCATTCAGTTAGTTATTAAAGAAGCTTTAAATGAAAAATTATCACCATAAAATATTGTCTTGCCTACTATTCTTTTATACATATTACATGAAAGATTAAATTTACTATTTCAAACTACAATTTATTTAGTTGCAAGCAAGTGAAGCAAGATGGTTGCCTTGCCTTGTATCGTAGAGCTGGGGCTATTTCAACATTAGAGTGTACAGTCTGTAAGCATGATATGCCATCCAAAATGTTGAGGTAAGTAGTAGGCCTACTGTCTAAACTATTATTGTCCATATGGCAGATGAAGTAGAGTTTCTGTGTCACAGCTTATGAAGAGATTGTATGGTCATACTAAGTCAGCTGGGCTCTTTGCATAGTTTCTTCTGAACAAAATGGAATTTATATAAAAAATATATACTTTAACCTGTGTATTCTGTCACACTGTTGAAACAGAAGTGTATGTTCTCTATAAATCTTTGAATTTTAACAATTTTTTCATTATATTCCATCAGACAGTTAAAACTGAAGTAAATGTTCTCTTTAAATTTTTATTTTGATCATTTTTTTTCCCTAGCGTATTCCGTCACACAGTTGAAACAGAAGCTGAGGTACTCTACAAATCTCTGATTCTAATGATGGGCCCTATAGCCAGCAGTGGTGCTGTGCCCTTTCAAGAAGACCAGTACCAGAAACTTCTAGACTGCATCAAAGAGCATCCATCTTGGACTAGTGCTCATGTGGCTGCTTACTTGGGACACCACACATGCTTGAAATGCCCTGGCGTGTTTGAGTAAGTATTTTTAATATAAAATTTCACTTTCACCATTGTTCATCGAGCATGAACATTTTTTTGGTGTTGTTTGAATCAAGAAATTTCAAACAAGAGTTGATTCTTGGCAATATATGTTTTAAAAAATGTAATTTTTTAATTAATTCATGTAACAGTAGCCACAATTAAATAAAAAATACAAGAAATCTAATAGAAGTTTTGTGTTCTATTTGTTGAGAGTTGAATCCATTGTTTTTACTAGATGCATTGACCATCAGTGTGCCACCCACATGATGACACCACTAATGGCAGCACTTGTGGGCAAACAAGCCTTGTGTGTGGAGGAGCTGTTGAGGCTTGGAGCCAAGATAGAAAAGCAGGACAAAAATGGAGACACACCTTATCACTACGCTGTTTTAAACTGCCCACCTGTGGTTTCTGTAAGACTTCATCTTTACGCCTTATCATGCTTTATTACCAGCTGAAAATGTGGTTATGTTGGTTTTTTAAAATATCAAGAAACCTATGTAATAATATTTGTAAAATAATTATATTTATATCGTGTGCCGCAAGGTAAAACTACTATAATTATCGCTGTTACAGTGAGCGTTTAAAAAAAAATTTCACTAATAATTTTTAAAAATTTATCCACCCACTCATTGTGATTTTGAAATATGTCAAATGTCAGGATCTGGCTGTATAAGAGTTTGTGATTGGGGAAATTATCAAAGTCAAACAGCCTGCCATAAATATTAGCTTGAGTCATGTATTTTTTACCAGCAACTATTGGGTTCATTAAAATAATAAAAGATGAATTATGTTCTTATCACTTACATTTTTCCAATTAATGTAAAACTTTTCACAATATTTTAAGAGTTGTTTACACTGAAGTTGGTCTGAAATGTCACTTTCAGCTGTTGATTGACTTTGACAAAAGTGGTGTCATCAACTGGTTGAATGGCAAGGGGGAATCAGCCCTGTTGCTGGCCTGTATTCGCAAGCTTTCAGACGCCACTGAGATTCTCATTGGCTCCGGCGCTGATCCCAGAATATCATCAGCTGATTGTCTGCCCATACATGCAGCTGTTCGCTCATGTGACATCAAGTATGCCAGCATTAACTTTTTTTAAATAAATATATGTATAATTTGTATGTAGAAAAATTATTTTGTAAGTTTTGATTATTCTAGATAATTAAATTATTTAAATTGTTAAGTTCTTTATTCTTTTAATTTTTATTGATATATAGCGTATTTAATATATTTTTATCATTTTTTTTTTATTATTTGAAAAAGATTTTTTTAAATTTAATCTTTTAAAAAAGTTGAAATTTGTTTAAATTGTAATATTTCTCCATAAAAAAGTTAAGTAAAGTTTTCCCTTTCAAACCTGACGGTCTATGGGGCAAGTGAAGTAGAGTTCTCCATATAAGTACATTATAAGTTGTAAAAATAATGTTTGACCAATCGAAACAGGTCAATGGAAGCCATTATTCAGGCTTACCCTGACCAAGCCAATGCCACAGATTTTAAATATGGAGGAACACCCATGCATTGGGCAGAGAATGTTGAGGTAAGTAGTCAGATTATTTTTTAAAACACGCACTGAAGATGATGTGGTAAAAATAGTGGGTTTTTTAATTGGCGAACTACATGTAGAAAGAATTCCAGTGGTGAAAACACATTTTTAAAATGCATATGAAACTTAAATGTATAACATTTTTTCATCAAACATAAGGATTTATTAGTTTTTATGTTGTATGATTAGTTGTATACATATAACATCCTTTTAAAAAAAAAATTCTCCCTGCTATTTTTTTCATTAAAACAAAATATTTATTAACTTTTTTATAGACTATTCAAAGGTATACATTTTTAAATTGAATTTAGGCAATTTATTAATAGCATTGTTAATTTGTCTTGGCTTTGTTCTTTGTGTTTTAATTTTAAGTTATCAATTCAATAGTTACACATGTAGGCCTACATTCAAAGTTTAAATTTTATGTGATTTTTAAAAATGAAAAATCTGCTAATTTAAATGCCATACATCTTGTAAAGTAGATTCTTTATTCTTTTAACATAAACTAGGGAATTCAAGGAGAAATGTATTTTAAAATTTAAGCCAAAAAAAAGTAAAGAGCAACCATCACAGTAAAAACTACAAATAGTTCTGTTAGAAAGTATAATTCAAATATTATTCCAAAGATGAAAGGGCAAAAGTTCTAAATTTTAATACAACTGTAAAAGTATAATTTAATTGATATAGCAACTCTCTAAAACTAGACCTACTGGTTGCTTACTCTAACTCTTCCTGTTGACTTTGAATTTTTAAAGAAATTTCAACTTTTAAAAGAAATTATTTTAATTTGATTTCTTGCTGTGCATTTTTAGTGCATTCAGAAACTTGCATTGCTGGGATGCAACCTTGACATTCTAAACAAAGAGGGTAATGCGCCCCTGCATGTTGTCATGGTGACCAAAAAGAAGCCAGAGTGTCTGCTAGCCCTGCTGTGTCATGGGGCCAGCTGCAACATTCTGGATGCTCAAGGGGAGGCTGTGCTCCACAAGGCTATCAAGGTGACAACCATCATCTGTTTGTTGTTGGTGGAATGTAGAATTTATACCTTCCAATACAGTGTACATCTTTTTATCTTTTGATATTTATATATCTATACCTTTTAAGTTTTTAACTATACTATAATGTATGCCATTTATTATAAATACTACTTTTCTTTATCTCTACTCTCTCCCTACCTGGTCACTGGCTTTCAGCCTGCCTTCATTTATTTAACATTTGCCCTTCTGCAAGCTGGTTTTTTTCTGCTTGATGGGTCGTTAGAGCATATTTATTTGGTGAAGAATTTTGTATTTAATGTATTTCTCTATAATTTTGTATTCATTTCCAAGTTTTATATTTAAATGTATTTCTGTGTGAAGAAATACTTAATTTACTGTATTTCTGTGTGAAGAAAACTGTATTTACTGTATTTCTGTGTGAAGAAAACTGTATTTACTGTATTTCTGTGTGAAGAAAACTGTATTTACTGTATTTCTGTGTGAAGAAAACTGTATTTAATGTATTTCTGTGTGAAGAAAACTGTATTTAATGTATTTCTGTGTGAAGAATGATGATCTGGAACTAGTCCGTCAGTTTGTCGTGTTTGGGGCAGACGTCAACCTGAGGACGAGCAGTGGACAAAGTCCAAGACATCTGGCCTCAGTATGTAAAGGAAAAAATAAGTGAGTTCAAGAATTCATCTGTGTTGTCTTAAATGTAGCATTGGATCATTTAGATGTGTCTATTGCTAGATTGGCTTATGTGTAACACATCTGTAGGTTTAACTCTACACCCACATCTACATCAAATAATGTATTCCCCTAACTGTTAAATTTAGGCAGCATGTTATATGATAGTTTGTGCAGTTCACTAAAATCTAATGTAAATGTATATTGTGTTTGTCTTGCCAGTACATCTGTGTCTATGTTTCAGGAAGAAAAAGTGAGTTGTGTTAAGTATACAGATTGTTTATCAAATGCTTAACTCCCTCTATTCTAATATAACTCATATCCTTTTGATTCATGAATTTCCTTTTTTAATAGGGAATTTAGAAATCAGTCAAAGAACCTTTTAAGCCTAATATCAATATTCAAATTAAATTGTACTCACATCAAATAAAATATGAGATCACATAGTTCCAGCTATTTTTAAATTTATCACTAAAATATTTCAATTAATTTATGTTCTGTAACACATTTTAAAATTCCCAATTTTAAATTCTGTTATGAAATTACTTAATCAATAGTTGTTCTACTAATCAATTGCAGTTGTTTAAAAACATAAAATATAAACATTTTAACTAGTTGACTATTATAGAGGTTAGTGAATAAATTAGATGCTGTTCTACATTATCCACAATGTTGATAGTCAACTTTGAATTACTTTGTATTTCTAAAAACTTAGGACCCATCTCTTTATCAGAGTTTTCATATTCCTCTATATTATTGCTTCTCAGGATAGGTTTTGTGCTCATAAAGACATATTTTAACAGCATTATCATTTCATAACTTTTTTTATATAGCTTGCTCTAACAATTAGATATTTTATACATTCATTTTTCTTGGTGGACTGTAACCAACTTTTGCTGTTAACAAAGTAACAAACACTAATGAGTAGAGGTTTATCATGTCTTATCCAACTGTAACCACTTGTTCATGCTCCATTCTTCTCATGTGTAGAGGTTTATCATGTCTTATCCAATTGTAGCCACTTGTTCATGCTCCATTCTTCTCATGAATAGAGGTTTATCATGTCTTATCCAACTGTAGCCACTTGTTCATGCTCCATTCTTCTCATGAGTAGAGGTTTATCATGTCTTATCCAACTGTAGCCACTTGTTCATGCTCCATTCTTCTCATGAGTAGAGGCTTATCATGTCTTATCCAACTGTGGCCACTTGTTCATGCTCCATTTTTCTCATGCATCTTGTTCACAGACTAGCATGACCTATTTACTGCTGACCTAATACTGCATACCCATACATATGTTTCATAAACATTTTTTTTTAAATCTCCGAGAATAATGCTTATTTTGTCTGCGTTCCCTCCCTTTCAATGATTGGCTTCATAAAAAAATAAAATGAAATTTCACTTATTTTTTTCCTTTTTAAAAATAGTTTTGTAAAAAGTAAAATAAAATTGGTAGCAAATTCATTTTGTGCAAGAAGTTTATATATTCTTTTTAAAAACCTTTCCGGGGGGAGGGGTGTGAATGAATAAAATATTTAGTTCATTCCGTTATTACATCTACGAAAACATTGCTTGTAATTTTGATAAGGAATCTGATTATAAGTTTTACAACTCATGTATGAACTCTATAAGGCCTGGGTTAATCATTTTAAAATGATCTGCACATTTTTTATTCCATGATCAATTGTTTTCCAATATATAATAATCCTACTTTAAAAATAATTTGTTATATAACTTTAAAAAAATATTATTCTAGATGCTCATAGAACAATTACATGTTAATTAATTTTAAACCTTTAACAAAGAATAACATGCTGTCTTTGTTACAGTATAACACCAGGTTTTTTTTAACCAAAAACTTTTTACAGGGAGACAATTCTTTACTTGCTCCATGTGTCAGGGGCCAACAGGTGTGATACCTCGTGCAAGGGCTGTTTTGCTGGGTGTGTCGCTGAGGGCAACTACAATGGTCAGCCTGACCAGACTATGTCAGCCTTGATGAAACTGGACAATGTAGGTGAGTTAAAACTCCAACATCAACCCCACAGCCAGATGAAACTGGACAATGTCGGTGAGTTAAAACTCCAACATCAACCCCACAGCCAGTAGCACTTACTGGTACATCTAGCTGTGAACTAGCTAAACATAGCTGCAAGTTAATTGAGTATCCCTGACACTACCAATTTTAGCTGCAAGTTAGATGAAGGCTATTATTGTGTTATACAACAGTGACTGCTGTTAACACACATAAATTAAAAAAAAAAAACATTTTGAAATTGTATAATTTACTAAGAAGTGTAACTGGAAATCTGCAAATCAGATAGAATGTCTGAGATTTTAATGTTTTTCAAGCACTGAAAGTTTGTAACCCACCCAATGAATTCCTGTTTGAGATGGTTATGTTATGTTTTTCAAGCACTGAAAGCTTGTAACCCACCCAATGTTTTCCTGTTTGAGCAGCGCTGTTTGATGAGCAGTTGATGGCCACAGTTGTCCACAGCAGCAGGTCACCCCAGCAGCAGGGGGCAGTGCTGGACATGGTGGACTCCCTGGTGTCTGTTGGGGATAGGGTGAGTCAGTGGGGAGTGGGAGTCAGTGGGACATCCTGTCTAGATGTGTCAGTGTACATCATGTATGATTAGTCCACACCATCTATCTGTAGGTCCTGTGTCTGGATGTGTCAGTGTACATCATGTATGATTAGTCCACACCATCTGTCTGTAGGTCCTGTCTAGATGTGTCAGTGTACATCATGTATGATTAGTCCACACCATCTGTCTGTAGGTCCTGTCTAGATGTGTCAGTGTACATCATGTATGATTAGTCCACACCATCTGTCTGTAGGTCCTGTCTAGATGTGTCAGTGTACATCATGTATGATTAGTCCACACCATCTGTCTGTAGGTCCTGTCTAGATGTGTCAGTGTACATCATGTATGATCAGTCCACACCATCTATCTGTATGTCCTGTCTAGATGTGTCAGTGTACATCATGTATGATGAGTCCACACCATCTGTCCGTAGGTCCTGTGTCTAGATGGGGGAGGTATCCGTGGCCTGGTGCTGATCCAGATACTCATGGAGATTGAAGCTGTTGTTGGCAAACCAATCAAAGACTGTTTTGATTGGATTGGTGGGACAAGTACAGGTGGCATCTTGGCGCTGGGAATAGCTAGAGGTCAGAGGTTGTTTTTTCTGTACCCGTTGTCTTGCTTAGGTAATTAACTATTTTAAAAGAATACTAGAAGTATAATACAAATTGTAAAGTTAATTAGGAAACAGGAATTACCTCACAGGTCATTGCCCTATCCCCACAGTTCTCCTGATCAGTAACCTTTGTATATTACCACCATGTCCAAAATCAGCCATTTGATTATTCCCCAACCCCCCCATTCTCCACCACTACACTTCCCCATCAGAACTAGTTTGTTATTGGTTTCAAGAAGTAAGTTTTAGATATAACTTATGTGAACCATCTGACACCCTAAATGTGATGTCGATGCTTATGGTTTCTTTAAATCTATGTCCTGTTTGTCTATATGTTCACATACATCTTGTCATGCTGGTAGACACATGTATAGCACAGGCCTTTGGCTGTGAAGTTTGGGTTTGATTCAGTTGGCTTGTCTTTTGAAGCACACGTTAACATCTTATTAGACTGTCGTGTCTTCTAAGACTGTCTTGTCTTCTTAAAGACATTTACCTTAGTGTATGTCAGTTTCTGATCTAACTTGATCACTTTTACAATATATTGAAGTTTATAAGGAAAAAATTGTGTTTGACCTCACGTATTTTAATATTTTGGTGCAGGTTTTTCTCTCCAGTACATGAAAGGCTTGTACGTGAGGTTAAAGGATGAGGTGTTCAAGGGCAGCCGACCGTACGACGCTGCACCCTTTGAGGAGATGCTGAAGCGAGAGTTTGGTGAGGAAGCTGTCATGGCCGACATCAAACACCCAAAGTAGGTCATGTTTGTTGGGCTGTCAACATATGCTAGTCATGTTTGTTGGACTGTCAACATATGCTAGTCATGTTTGTTGGACTGTCAACATATGCTAGTATGTCATGTTTGTTAGACTGTCAACATATGCCAGTATGTCATTTTGTTGGACTGTCAACATATGCCAGTATATTATGTTTGTTGGACTGTCAACATATGCCAGTATGTCATTTTGTTGGACTGTCAACATATGCCAGTATATTATGTTTGTTGGACTGTCAACATGTACAAAATAAGCAGATGTTGTTTACCTTGTAAAACTTCCATTTCCCCTGACAGACTCCTGGTGTCTGCAGTACTAGCAGACAGACACCCAGCAGAATTGTTTTTCTTCCGAAACTTTGAGAAGACACTAGATCATCCCAAGTCGTCACCACCAAAGATAGCAGATGAGGAGAAGAAGCCTTCAGGTTTGGTTTCTTTTTTTATTAGTATCAGCTGATTAGTTGTCAGCATGGTAATTACAGGTGGGCTTTACAATGTTTGACTGACGATTTCAGTATTAAAATGAGAGGGTTGTATCAAATATTTGACAGACAGTTTATTAAAATGAGAGGGTTGTACCAAATATTTGACTGACAGTTTATTAAAATGAGAGGGTTGTACCAAATATTTGACTGACAGTTTATTAAAATGAGAGGGTTGTACCAAATATTTGACTGACAGTTTATTAAAAAGGAGAGGGTTGTACCAAATATTTGACTGACAGTTTATTAAAATGACAGAACAAAAGATTTGGGAAGCAGCCAGATGCAGTGGTGCAGCTCCCACCTACTTCAGGGGTTACGGCCCTTTCCTGGATGGGGGTTTGATATCCAACAACCCAACCTTGGATGTGCTCACAGAAATTCACGAGTACAACATGGGTCTCCGGATGTTGGTGAGGGTTGCTTTTTCTTTTTAAATCTGTGCAGCAATAACAATATAAACTGGTTATATTTGTCCTTATTTGAGTTGTCTTTTTACTTTCTCGTATATACGAAGTATAGAGAAAGTCTTGTAATCGTGCAAAAATTTTTTCGAGATTTTTACAAATCTCAACGTTTTACACCTCACTGATATGGAAAAACATAATTTTGCAATCTTGTCTGTATGTCTGTGTGTGTGTAAACACGATAACTTTAGTACCGTTACAGCTAGGTTGATGAAATTTCATATATAAGTATTTTATCAAAATCGTAGATCCGGATCAACTTTTGAGCGATTTCCGATAACTGAAAGTGGTACTTTTTTCACTTTGAATTTTTCAAAAGCCTATAACTTGAGTACTATTTCAGATGGATAAATGAAATTTCACATGTAAGTATAAGATCTAATTCTCTACCTTCTGTCAAATTTTTAGTAATTTCCGTTGACCGGAAGTAGTAATTTACGCTATTTCCAATTTCTCAAAAAAACGCTTGTAAATTTATAAAGTACTAATAATATTGTGCACTATTATGCACATTTTGTTTAGGAGTTCTCTTGGTGCGCAATTCTTTTTTCTATGAGATTCTATTCTATTTTAAAAAGTTTAAGTATTTAAAATGGATTAAAAATCATAACTATATCCCGAGTTCCCATCCCCCTGTTGTTTTATATAAGAATATTCAAGAAAGTTTAGGGGAAATCACTCCCGGTTTATTATAAAATTGTATCTAATTTTCCAGTTATTACAACTTTCAAAGTTAAAGGTTGTTGAAATAACTGAATTAGGTGTTCTATTCAAAGTTTTTTTTAAGATGTCATTTATTAGGTGTTCTATTCAAAGTTTTTTTTAAGATGTCATTTATTAGGTGTTCTATTCAAAGTTTTTTAAGATGCCATTAATTAGGTGTTCTATTCAAATTTTTTTAAAGATGTCATTAATTAGGTGTTCTATTCAAAGTTTTTTTAAGATGTCATTAATTAGGTGTTCTATTCAAAGTTTTTTAAGGTGTCATTAATTAGGTGTTCTATTCAAAGTTTTTTAAGATGTCATTAATTAGGTGTTCTATATGTTTTGAATCTTGTGTTTGCTGCTCTAGAACCGTGGCAGTGAAACGCGTCCCATTGGCTGTGTGATCTCTGTTGGCTGTGGGAGAATACCCTGCGTGGACGTACAGAACACAGACGTGTTCAGACCTTACGGGCCACTCGAAGCGTACAAGGCCGTGATGGGAGCGACCTCTCTAGGGAGGCTCGTTGTAGACCAGGTCATTCAGACATTCTTTCCAGTAGTGTATAAACATTTGAAAATAATAGTTTTAGTCATTATTTTCTAATGTGCTTAAGTAATATTTTTAACAACAAGCTAACACTTTAAATGCCTTACTGTGGGATGTACCCAGCAAAGTTGGGGTCTGCCCCAGCCTATCTGCCTACCCAATCACCTTTTGTAACCCATCCCATATAACCCACCCACAAATCAACACAAAGTTGTAACCAATTTTAAACAAAGCAATAATTGACATTCAACTTCTGATTAAAGAAGTTGTGAAATGTTTACATTCAACATGTTTACACTTGGTGCCATTAAACCATGGATTACCTCTCTTTGTAATATGAAAACATGAACATTTTATTTACCTCTATCATCAGACAAAACAAATATTTAGTTTACCTCTACTATTGTGAGACAAAACAAATATTTAGTTTACCTCTATTATCATCAAACAAAACAAATATTTAGTTTACCTCTAATATCATCAGACAAAACAAATATTTAATTTACTTCTATAAATGTCTGCCAACTAAATATTTTGCCAACTTGCTCTGATTTCAGGCCACGGTCTCAGAAGGGAGAGTAGTGGACCGTGCAAGGGCCTGGTGCAGCATGATTAATGTCCCCTACTACAGGTTCTCTCCCCTGCTGTCTGAAGACATCAGCCTGGACTGCCATGAGACCAAAGCTCTGATCAACATGATGTGGGAAACCCACTGCTACATGGTGGCCAACCGGCACCGCCTTGGGGAACTCAGCTCTTTACTCAGGGGTGGCATGACCACATCCTTTATTAATTAGTCTCTTCATTATGGGTGCTAATGGAGCTTTGTCACTTGATAAACTAATTATGCATTTCTTAAACGTAACACCTTTATAAGCCTCAGATAATATAAATTATTAAAACATTACAATATTTTCTCAACATCATTCTGTAATATTTTATAACAGCTAACGTTGATGAATAACTTTGAAAGATAGATCTTGAAACTGTTTATTTTATGGTTTTTAAGATTGTTTCAGTGATGTAAATATTTATTTTATATCATTCCATTAGTAACATACACACACTATTTTTTTCTTATCCTGGACATTGTTATTTTTCACCAACTTTTCACATTCAAAATGTTTCCAAGGGAAGTTATCTATGATCTCAGGTTACATAACTCTGTTACATATTCCAAACTAGAAATCTTTTGGTCCACAGTATGTGTTTAAAATTGACAATTTATCTGGTTCTAATTGCAATCCAAGGTCAGTCTATCCAGTGATTGAAGCAAAATATTTCATTTACAATAACTTGCAACACATTTTTTTTTTTTAATTTGTATTTTACTGTTTAATGTATGTTGTACATTTCCAAGTAATTTTATACAACTTTGTGTACCATTAATAATTGGAAAATACCAAGTGCAATACTGTCTTTTGTTAATGTATAGGCAACTTGAGAAGAACAACTGTTTAATGCTTTTTTGTGATTGATAGGCTGCTTTATGCTTCATATCTCTTTTTAACAATTTACAAAAAAACTACATTTTGAAGTATTTTATATCTACCAAAAAATGTATACTTTCCAAATTAGGATAAACTTACATACAAATAATTTCCTGAATTATTTTGTACATTAAATAATGGGTAAAAAGCTTTAACACTGAGTTTTCTATTTTGATTTTTGTGTTTTTTTTTAAGGATGTCATTATTGAAATATTTTTTCTTTTGGCAGAGTTTGCAATTCAACAATGATTTTCTTTTATCAGCGAATAAATTTTCTTATGCACTTTATTCAGCCACATAAAAATATTGAGTTTATTCTAATAACTTTAGGCTAAACAATTAATGTTTAATCAGTAATTATTTATATTTTTTTGTTAATGAAACATCAAGGCAAATATTTATGAATGCCTTTATTTTATGGATTTTTACAACATTGATGTTTAAAATTTTCCCTTAGGGTAATAATTTTCACAATTGTGTACATGATAATAAGCAACTATAATTTTTTTTAAACTTTATGATTATTTAGCTATAATTCCAGAGACTTAAATTCAGCATAAAATTATTGTATTAATTATATTTAATATTTTTTTAAATGGAGGTTTAAATAAGAAAACTGTTGGAATTTCTTCATCTATTTTTTTCATACATTGGCAGCCAATTTTGTTTAAAAAACTGATATTAGATGTAGTCAGGTTTTGATCACCTTGATACAACAAATCTTTTGTCTGTGTCAAAACCCACTATGTTGCAATTCCTCGGCTTATGTTAGATTACCACACCTTCCATCTCAAGATGTCATTTATGGAAATATTTACAATTCATTTTATTAGTGAAATTGAAATATATGATGTCCATATTCCATACATTTGACATTACAGTACAACTGTTATTTTACAGTAAGCTTTCAAATTGATTTATTAAGACGTTTTTCTTCTTATTTAATCGTTCTAATTCACTTTCAGATTGTACAAGCTTTTAGCTGTGTGCACATGAAAGATATAAGAGTGTCACAGTATTGTATTTCCATTGGTTTAATTTTGATATTTGATTATAATGCCATATTGTGTATAACAAACATGTGCATCTTTTTTACAATGAAACCTTGTGATAAAACCAGTGACATATTTTCAGATCATTTTTCAGCCAGTATAAAGCATTGAAAGTTTTATTTGCTGATTTTTGCTGGTTTGATTTGTGTAGGTGGATGGGACAGATTCGCCATGTTGACATTTTTCTAGTTGTTATTCTTCCATGAGATTTGATAAGTGTTCTGACACAGACTGGAATTACAGGTCCAACAATTTTTTAAACAGATCTACTTTTGATATTTTAGTGGGTAGTAAAACTGTTGTACGCCAGCAGGCAAGTCTTAGTGATTGAGGTACTTTGTGTATCAGGTGTGTGATCTCAAGAACCAGACTCAAATTTTTTCATTTTCTCCTCCCTCCAGGAAGAATTTCAATTGAATTCTCATACCAGTTTTGTATTATATAACTTAAGACTCAATGTATTTTTTTTTAAATCTGTAATTTAAAAAAAAAAAACTTGGAATTTTAAAATGTGTTGCTGTAAGAATTGATGTATTTTAGAATACCTGTAGTGTTTTGAAATTTTGTATTTCGGGAACAAGTAGTACTATTTTAACATTAGCATGGGAAATAACTGTAGAGCTTTGTCTAGGTTATAGAACTTTAAAACTGTGAATTAAAATGTTTTCTTATAATTGACTCCACTGTTTTTTTTAACTTTCTTTTTTACCCTGTTACTGCCTTGATAAGTTCTTACTTAATAACAAAAGAATTCAATCCCCAAAAATTAAAAAGTGCAAAACAACATTAAATAGTTCAAATGAGTTTAAACTAAAAATATTTAAATTTGATACACATTTATTCAACAATAAAAATAACAGCATATTAAAGTTAATAACATTTTGAAACTATTATAGACTATTACAACAATACAACAACATTTAAAACACTGCTTTAGGTTCTTAGCAGATGGAAAAATGGAGCAAATCATCTTGAATTCTAAAAAATATCCTGTGTCAAAGTTTACTTTGCTGTAGAACTTGACTTTTCTGGGAGGCGTGGCTCTTCTCCTGCTCCAGTTGTGTGAGAGACAGGAGGATCCTGCGCTCCACTTGGACATTCTCCAGCCTGTGCACACATTCAAACAGCTCCTTGATCAGGGGGCGCCACTTGTTCTTGTTGTTGAAGTTGATGACTGGGTCTAAATAGTTTGTCGTGTAGGCCCAGCCCATCTTGTAGCGTGGGTCAGCAGCACAGCACTGGTCACCATAGCCTGCATGACCATACATGAACCAGCTCTGGAAGAGATTTACTTTCATTAGTACATCACATTCATCAATACATCACAAGATATGCTAACATCCATCAATACATCACAAGATGGGCTAACATCCATCAATACATCACAAGATTTGCTTACGTCCATCAATACAGGACAAAATATTCTTATATAACAGACTATTAGAACTAAAATTAAAGTGAGGCCCACATTAACCAATAACTCATTTGTTTATAAAGCTGTTAATTAAGTGTTGCACAAACAAATAAGGTAATTCTATTTTAAATGTGTCAAAATTCATAACTAATTTTTCCTCACATTCTAACAAAATATTTTCCCATTGAAACAGATCTATGAAAAGATATTACAGAATGTGTTCTACAAATACCTGATCCCCTTCAACGACTGGTATCAGCCATGTCCCACGACCATGGATATTTTCACTACCAGTAGTTCTATCCACCCCATCTGCCAGCGGTTCCTGCAGCCTGGCTATAGAATCAGGGGAGAGAAGTGTTTTCCCATCATGTTGCCCACCATTGGCAAGTATCCCAGCCAACTTGGCTACAGCTTCAGCTGTGCCTCCACCATGACTCGATGAATTAGGAAGTTGCAAAAAGTCTGGGTCGTTCAACTTTCGACTCTAATTGTAAAACATTTAACAGATATGTTTTATCTTATTGTTAGTTTTAAAAAAAATTATGGCTACATCAAGAAATTCAGTGTGTATTTGAAATTAAATTTATTTAAGTAATACAACACATAAATATATTTCTCAGTAAGAGCTTGTTAAATAAGTTAAGAACTGAAAGCAGAATTTAAAGTTATATATCTTAACACATGTCATTCATGCTGTGAAGTATGTCATGCTGTGAAGTATGTTTTGCAGTAAAGTTTTGAATAAAAACATTATCTTACAGAATTCCAATCTGTTGGCTGACTAAATGCCAAGGCATAAATAGTTGGGTCCAGTTTGAAGGCCTCCATCATTTTTGCTAAATCCTCTCGTGTCAATACAACAGGCTCAAGTCTGGCAGCCCTATACTGAAGATGCGCTGGGACCCCAATGTGAAAATCAAGGCCTAGAAGCAAATACATTTATTGGTATACAATACACTGATACATGGGATCAACTTAATAAAAATAATACATATTTACATGCATATAGCATAATTATATTCTAAATCTATTTTTGTTCCACAACTTCCTCAATCCACAAGGAGCCACCACGTAAACAAATCAAGCATATCTCACTAAACAGTTCTCACACCTGCCACTTAATGAGCTTTGAGCTGTTCTGTCACTATGCATTAGCACATTTGTGATATTGATACAATGTACTTACTCAATCCTAATAGTGACTCAAGCAGCCATTGCTTGGCAGCCATTCATTACAGCAAATAAAATAATACATCAGACATCTACATTTGTATGGTTTTATAGATAGAGAAAGTGCAGTTTTTAAAAAATCTTAATCCTGTATAATCTTCTCTTAATACTTACCAAAAGGCTGGCCAATTTCTTCCCAATAATATTGAGACAGTGTCCGACCTTTTTTGTCAACTCTCTTGACAATTTCATTGAGGTAGAGGCCAAATACAACAGGGCTGTAGCCATGGCCATCTCCTAAACACAATGATATTTTTGTCATCAAAACAAGATTCGGCATTTTAGTATAAACAGGGATGTGTAGGCTGCAAATTTTCACTTAAAACTTAAAAATTCTGGTTTAAATAATATACCACATGTTTATATTGGGAATTAGCTGACAAACTCTTCCATACCTGGATTCCACAAAGGCTTCTGATCTACTAAAGCATCATACAGTTTTTTTGGGTCATCTTTCATCCAAGATAACTCAAAGTTGTTACTTAAAGCTGGAAGTCCAGCCTAAAGAAAAAAAATTTTTTTTAAAAAAAGCTGGTTGATATTTATAGTTATTTGTCCTATTTCAGACAAACAACTAATATTGTTTATCATCAGTTAACCTATTATCCAAAGTAATGCACCTTTAAATACTGCAATATTTAATTATAAGTGAGTGCGCGCTGAAGAAATTTTGATTAAGTAGAAACATATCTAGATTTATTTATTATTAAAAGAAAATTGTTATTTTTTTACCTTGTGAGACAATAGCATTTCCAGAGTGATCTCTTCTTTTCCATTTTTTGCAAAATCTGGCCAATACTTAGCTATTTTTTCATCATATCTCAACAGTCCCCTAAATGTTCAATTGTTTTCTTAGAAGTTTAATTAAAAGACAAAATCTGATTAGTTCTTATAGCTTAGAACCCTCATAAGATGTGTAGGCTTACAGTCTTTTAACAACCCATAGGTGATATAGACTAAATGATCATCTTTCTATAACTTAGTAGCCTAGTTATGCTTTAATCTCATTTCTCTTCAGCAGGACCTTTTTATCTACCCAGCCCTAAAGAGCACCCAGAAACAGCTGTCAGACAGTCAACAGAATTAAAGCAGGGTTAATGCTGTTCACTGTAATTTATTACTGCACCAATATTCTTTCATGCACCATGCTTTAATTGATTGTGATCTATTTTTAACTAAAAAAGAAGTTTGAAGAACAAAGTCCTTATTTTGCCTGTCCATTATTTTCAGTGCATTTTTATCTTTAATAAGGCTATTTTATTTGGCCGATTCTAGTCGGAATAAGATACGCATGCGATACGCATGCGCAATGGAGAGAAACTGCGACTTAGCGGCGATGTTTTCGATGGTACTGCGCATGCGTGTGTTTACAACCGCAGAACCCTAACACCAACCCTAATCCTATCCTTAACCCTATCCTTAATCCTAACCCTAACCCTGACCCTAATCCTATTTAGCTACTAGCCCTAACCCTAGCCATAGGTCACTGCGCATGCACAGAACTATCTTTTGCCGAAAATCTTATTCCGAGTAGACACTCCGATTTTATTTTTAGAATTGGAAAACTAATAAAGATATAGGCTACATTATTTATTATTCTTTAATAAGATAAGATGATAAATTTTATAACAGTTTTTTTTTTAATTAATATTGGCTCAGATAACCAAGATGTGCTATAAATTATAATAATAAATGGTATATAAACCTTCAACATTACTTGTAAATTGAAAAAAACATACTATTTTTAAAACTAGGAACTAACAGTACCAGCGGCGTAGCAACGGGGGGGGGGGGGGGATATGGGGGGGATGGCAGGGGGGTGCGGAAGTTACCGGGTGACACCATTTAGGGGATGACACCAAGGCAAAAATAGCAAAATATATGCAAAAAAATGATAATTCTACTTAATTAAATGATTAATTAGGGTGGGTTAAATAGTCTTTTAAGAGCAAAGTTGACATATCCTGACAAGGGTGGGGGGAAGGGGGATGACAGCATGACGTAAACCTGCTAATGATAGAAAAAAGAGGCTACATCCAGCTGTATTTATAACTGACTATAGATAAAAGTCGTTAGTATTATCTGAGCACAGTTTAGAGCAATCACAGTGGTGAGGGGGTGGAGGGGGGTGAGGGGGAGGTTACATCAACTCAACATTGCAAAATATGCCTGAGGAAAATGGTTTGGTTGAGAATCGTAACAACTTATGTGTTAATCCATGTATCGGGTGGAGAGTGGGGGTTAAAAAATCAAATAAACCCAGAAAAAAATATATATCTGAATACATATACACATGCGTATACACATGCTTACAAGTGTATATGAAATATATATATATATATTTTTTTAATTTCTTATGGGGGGGGGGAGGAGGTGAGACACCAATAGGGTGACACCCGACCTCGCTACTGAACGGTACTAACCTCTCAACAATATGTGCAATAGTCACAGCAGCAAAAAATTTTGTCGTTGAATAAAAGAAGCCAAAGGTGTGATCTTTCCATGGTCTCTTCACTTGCTGATCTGCTAGGCCTCCCCAAATGTTTACAATCAACTTCCCTTTGTAATAAGCTGCAAAACTGCTACCTTTTTCAATACCTTTAGTAAAATTGTCTCTTTAGAATAAAAAATGTTCATAAATATTAAACTAACAATTGGTATAATTGTTAACTAAAGAAATGTATTAAAAGAATCCAAGAGCCAAACTGGATTTAAATTGCATTTAACGATTTAAAGAATGTTTAATTATTAAGTAATTTATAGTAAGTCAATATTCCATTTAAGTTTTAAATCAGTTTGTATCAAATATATTCTTTCCATTTAGATAATACTTAATTAAGTTGAGACCTAACACAGCTTAACATTACATATTTACTTTAAAACCTGATCAGTAGCCTGTTATATATTAAAATTCCCCATAGCAATTTGTGTATGGCATATTGGGCTCAGAATTTGATACCATTATAATTATTTGCAGACATCAGCTCAATTGACCAATTATGTTATTGCAACTAACTAGTTAATGTAGTTATCTTCAATTGTTACTTTAAGCAGATCTCATCTTATTCAGTGTTTAAATGTGTTGTTGTTTCCTTTTATGGTTCTAAAATCTATAGCGATGACTGACGGAATGACTGACAAAAGTGATTTGAACATCTTTTTAAATAACCTCCCCTGGCAATATTATAAACATTTTAAATTAATTAGTTTGTTTTGATCCTCTTTCGCATATGTTAACTAACGAACGTAAAGAAATTATTAAATACACTCACATTGTTAAAACGGATGATATTATTAAAGAATCGACCCTTTGAATCCTGGACAGATCATCCCCCTGGCGTGGCCTGATTCAACTTAGTAAACAACAATAATACACCAAGTGTTTGTGTTTTCGTTTGTGTTTGCGCTGTGTTTGTGTTTTCATTTGTGTTTGCGCTGTGTTTGTGTTTGCATTTATTATGTTTTCTTTTTTAGTGTTTAGTTTTGTTCTGTTCCCAAGTAGGTACATTTAAGAAAGATTCACCGTGGCAAATGCATGGGTATGCATTTAGTCTTCTTTTGTTGCTTTAAGCAGATCTCATCTAATATTTGTGTTTAAATTGCAAATAAATTTTTAAAACTTAAAAGTAATTAAATCTAGATCCCATAGCGGGGCATATATTAAAAATTAGATATTTGTGTTTTGTCATATGAGTTGCAATTCCTGCAAAGTTGAAAATATTATTCCCCTCCTCCTCCTCTCACATTACTGTGACATTACCACAAAAAGTAAAAATAGATCTAATTTTTCTGAACTGTGTAAACAAACTTGATGTTAAAGTTGTTAAACATATCTAAAATTATCTATCTAAATTCTAATTTAAAAGTCACATCTCCCCTCTACTAAAAAATAAAAATAAACCACACTACAGCATCTTCCCACCCCTTACAACTTGCAATGTTTCTTATTCCAAATAGTTTTTTCTTTCTAGATCTATATCTATCATCTAGATCTTCAATAAACTACAATTAATTTAATAATTAACAATGTCAATAAATAATAAATAATAATTAATTATCTGTCTAGGCTAGCGGCTAGGCCGCTAGGGGGTGATGATGAGTCGTACCTGTACACCCGAAGAACTCTTTCAAAACCAGGAGCAGTATACCCTGTTGGTAAAGGATATTTAACTGGCATTTCGTTTATAGTTTTAAAATTAGCCTAGATCTAGATGAGTTTGTTGAAATGCTAACTTTATAAATATTGATTCGTCTCATCGCTCAGATATACAGTAAAATTAGCAGTCATGAACATTTTTCTCATCATAGAATCCAGTACTATTGTGCCCTTTGACCCTTCCGTGAATGTTTACAAATGACAACACATTTTTACACTTTCTTATACAGAAGAGTCCGTAAACTCGTGAAGTATTCCTGTCCAGATGTAACAAAATGCATTAAGTCTAAGACTATGTGACAACACACTTGTGCATTCTAAAACCATTTTACATTTTAAAAATGTAATGTCAGAAATTGAATTTAAATATAATTTAGGGTAATCCCTTAGTTTAGCGTCGGAAATGGAGGCGAGCGAGTTGACGAGATTCCTTCTATAATGTTGTTGACATGGAGTAAAAACGTGCTTTTTAGATTTAGACCGTAAAAAAAATAAAAAATAAAAACTTAAGCCTAAAATTAATTTAGAAATTTTATATTTTTAGAATAAATGCTATAAAAGTTGCAAATCCAGAGAACTTGAAAATAATTTGTTGAGTTTAAGGCTACATTTCTATTTATTTTTATCAAGCCTAAGTTATAACCGGATGTTTCACTTTCGTAAGACAAATATTGATTGGCTGTACAGTAACTTAGTGATCGATAACTATTTGTTTACAAAACTTTGCAGATTAAGTTTTTAAATTACAATGCAAATTTAAAACCCCATGACCTAGTTTTCTATTTTTAGCTTACAATGTGTACAATAAAATCAATGGCGGCCTATCCAATAGCAGGATGCCATTGTTTATGTCGCCATTACACGTGAAAACCAAATTGTTTTTGCTTTTTTTTTAAATTTTATTTAGTTACCGAAAATATTAAAAACATCAAATACGTCCAATCTTTAGTAAAGTCCAAAAATAACCAGAAAGACAGGATTTTATAACCATATTAATTGTAACTACGCCGTGCAAGATTTTTAAATTAATTTATACACCTCTCAAATACCTTTGAGACTTTTCTCGCTCGTGTCCATTATCGGGTAATGTTTGTTGAGTTTCGGTAACTAAAGTTACGGTAAACCATTCCATTGACCATTGAAATATAAATATTTTAAATTAATAATTTAAATATTAAATAAATTGAAAGTCGATTGTAGTAAATTAATGTTTTAATTTTTTAAGTTTAATCGACTAAAGGAAACAAGAATAAATATAATAGTAGATTTAAATTAGTAGATCTAAAAATTAAAAAAAAACATATAAATATAAATAATGAAGTCAAATGTAATAATTTAATGTTTTTGGCTTGCAGCGGATTTGCGACCATTAATTAATTAGATCTAGATCTAGCTAGATATCTAGCTGCTAGACCAAGTAAAAAAATCTAGATTACGAAAATAGTAAAAATGATTACAAAATGTAAAAATGATTCATCATCCACATCACATCCACACCTGTCGTCCCTACTGGGACATAGGCCGCTGACAAGAGCTTTCCAGACGTCTCTGTCCAGGGCTAGTCTCTCCAACTGTCCCCAGGTGTATCCAATCTTCTTGGTGTCTTCTTCCAGGTCACGTCTCCAGGTCTTTCTTGGTCTGCCTCTCTTCCTCCTGCCTTGTGGATTCCAGGTGAGGGCCTGTCTTGTTATGCTGGATACAGGCTTCCTGAGTGTGTGGCCAATCCATTTCCATTTTCTCTGGAGGATCTCTACTTCCACTGGCAGTTGATTTGTCCGTTGCCATAGAACATCATTTCTGATGGTTTTAGGCCAGCGAATTCGCAGGATCTTTCTGAGACATGCGTTTATAAATGATTGTATTTTCTTCTTATTTATAGCAGTTATTCTCCATGTCTCGGCTCCATAGAGTAAAACAGGTTTTACTAGTGTGTTGAAGATCCGGATTTTTATTCTAAGGGTTAAATCTCCCGAACCCCAAACATTTTTTAGTTGGTTGAAGACTGCTCTTGCCTTACCCGTCCTTATTTTTATGTCTGCTTCTGTCCCACCCTGCTTATCAACAATACTTCCAAGGTAGGTGAATCTATCCACTTCTTCTAGGGCTTCTTCTGCCAGTGTTATAGGGTTGTTGTTTGATGCATTGACTTTGAGAACTTTACTTTTCCCTCTGTGGATGTTCAGACCCAGGCTTGTAGAAACATTTGCAACCCTGTTGGTTTTATCCTGCATTTGCTGTTGTGTGTGAGAAAGGAGGGCCAGGTCGTCAGCAAAGTCCAGGTCATCCAGCTGGCTCCACAATGTCCACTGTATACCGTTTCGCGTTTTCTCTGTTGACATCTTCATAACCCAGTCTATGGCCAGTAGGAACAGGAATGGTGAAAGTAGGCAACCCTGCCTTACTCCGGTCCGTACTGGGAAGGCCTCTGTAGTCTGTTGGCCATGCACTACTCTACATTTGAGACCTTCATATGAAGACATAATAATGTTGACTATTTTCTGTGGCACCCCGTAGTGTCTCAACAATTTCCACATTGACTGCCTATCCAGGCTATCAAAGGCCTTCTCATAGTCTATGAAATTAATATAGAGAGATGAGTTCCACTCTTGGGTCTGTTCAATGATGATGCGCAGGGTAGCAATTTGGTCTATGCATGACCTTTCCTTCCTAAAGCCCGCCTGTTGATCTCGAAGCTGGGGATCTATGGCTTCCTTCATTCTGTTTAATAATATTCTGTTGAAGACTTTGCCTGGGATGGACAAAAGTGTTATCCCTCTATAGTTAGAGCATGCACTAAGATCGCCTTTCTTTGGAAGCTTTATGAGTAGTCCCTCCTTCCACTCCTCTGGTATTTGTTCATCTTCCCAGATTTTCTTGAAGAGTGTGTATAGTAGTGTGGTGCTAGTTTCTATATCTGCTGTCAGTGCTTCTGCCGGTATACCATCTATTCCTGGAGCCTTCCAATTTTTCAGCTGCTTTATAGCTCTATGTATCTCTTCTTTTGAAGGTGGGTTGCAGTCTATAGGGAGGTCACTTTCAGCTGGTGGTATGTCTTGCGTGCACTCTGGTGTTGGTCTATTCAGTAGTTCTTCAAAATGTTCTACCCATCTCTTCATCTGTCCTTCCGCATCAGGTATTGTCTTTCCATCTTTGGTTTTCACTGGCCTCTCTGGCTTACTGTACTTACCAGATATCTTCTTAATTGTATTGTACACGTCCCTAATATTACCATGGTACAGTGCTTCTTCCGCTTCTCTTGCCAGCAGTTCCAAATAGCTCCGTTTGTCTTTCCTTATGTGTTTCTTTACATTTTTGTTCGTTTCGGTGTATTCTTCCAGTGCTTTTAATTTCGTAGCCCGTGTGCGGCTGTTGTTTAATGTTGCCTTCTTTCTTTTTCTCTCTTCAATAATTTTCATGGTATCTGCTGATATCCATTCCTTCGCTTGTCCTTTGATAGGGCCTAGCACTTCTTCGCATGTTGATGTTAATATACTTTTAGTTTTTTCCCATGTTTCCTCTATCGTCTCTTCTTCTATTAGTTCTTGTAGTACCTGGAACCTATTGGACATATGAAGTTTAAATTCGTTGAGTTTAGATGGGTCCTTTAGCAGGCCTGTGTTGTACCTGTATTTCCTTTTGTTTTCCAACATGTTTTTCTTCAGCTTGAGTTTTACTTTAGCTACCAGTAGGTGATGGTCTGAAGCAACATCAGCTCCTCTCTTGACGCGTACATCCTGAAGTGATCTCCTGAACTTTTTTATGATACATATATGGTCTATCTGGTTTTCTGTAGATAGGTCGGGTGATACCCAAGTAGCTTTATGTATCCTTTTGTGATGAAAGAGACTACCTCCAATGACTAAATTATTTGTGGCACACAAGTCAGCAAATCTTTCTCCGTTTTCGTTCATCTCACCTAAACCCTGCTGTCCCATACATTCTTCATATCCTCTGTTGTCGCTTCCAATCTTAGCATTGAAGTCGCCCATGAGTATAAGGATGTTTCTTCTTGGGCGGTTCTGGATAATGGTCATTAGCCTGTTGTAGAATTCGTCTTTGTCCTCCTCTTTGCTGTCATTTGTTGGGGCGTAGGCCTGTATTATGTCCATGTTTATTCGTCTTATTTTAGTTTTAAAGGTAGCTGTTATGATCCGCGGGCAGTGTGCCTCCCATCCGATGAGAGCCCTTTGTGCTTGATTTGATAGCATGAGTGCAACTCCTTGAGTATGTGGTGCATTTTCATCCTCATGACCTGAGTACAGCAGTAGCTCTCCTGATATCAGCCTTTTTTGTCCTGAGCCAGTCCACCTTGATTCGCTGACACCCAGGATAGCTATTTTATAGCGTCTCATTTCTGCTGCTACTTGGGTTGCTTTTCCAGCTTCGTACATCGTGCGGACATTCCAAGCTCCAATATTGATGGTGGTCCTAGTGGAAATAATGGTGGTCGACCTGGTAGTTTCCAATACATATTGGCTTTCACCACCCGGCTTCATAAATTCTCCATCGGGAGATCCATTTTTCCCCTGGTCCGAGCTGTCTTTGTTTCTCTCTGTCTGCGTTTCTGTAGCGGGTAATTTTTTTTACGAGATAAGGTTGCTGACCTTATGCTCAACCCCCAACCTGGAGGACCAGGGTGCTAGCTTTCGTCTGACCCCTACCCGCGCAGACCTTCCCAGCTTGGTTGAACCTGCCAGGAGTTAACACTCCCGCTGGTATAGCTCTGGGGGTCGTCAGGGTACGCAAGCTGCCAAGCCACGACAAGGCCCTAGCACCAGATGACAGGTAAAAATGATTACAAAAATAAATCTATCCAAAATTTAAACATTCTGTATAAAAATAAAAGATGACGCCAAATAAAGTATGGTTTACAGTACTTCCGGTGAATTCTGGAAGTGTGTGACAGACTTTGGCATTGTTTTACTGTTTTTTACTGCTATACGATTCCGGAATAATAACCAACGCTAAACTAAGGGATTACCTTAAACTTTTGTAAATTGAAATTCAATAAAATTGAATAAAAGTTCTAAATAAAAAATTGACTCATCACAATCACATCATCTATCTTTTCATCATTGACATCATTCATTTAACATACATTATTCCGGCGGTGTGAACACCCTCTTTGCCTTGGCCCTTGGGAGTTATCATCATATTGTATTGTACTATTAGGCCTAATCGTTTTTGCGTGATTCTTCTAGTCCAAGTTGTGTCCACAACATTCTGGCTGCTTTTGCTTCACTGATTTTGTCCAAGTTTGTTTTGGCCTACCTACTTTGAAAACTTTCCTCTTTCCTTGTTATTTCCAATACAGTGTCTGTCTGGTGATGTTGCTAAGTTTAGTGTGTCCAATCCATCCCCATTATTTGCGTTTTTATGCTGCAATAAATATTATTATTATAGATCTCTCTCAGCTATATACACTATTATACACAATGACAATGTTGAGCTGAGCAAATACATTTTAATAAACAATCATGAAAAGATTCAATAGTAAATAGATCCTGTGAGACTGTTAGTATTTTAGAAATCGCTGTTATAGGCCTAAAGTTAAAGTATATACCTCTCTGGAGAATACTAGGAAAAAACAAGTGGGGGGGGGGGGTGAAACAAAATATTAATTAACCATAGTAAATTATTGCAAATTTTTGGAATTATAACTGAATCCAATACATATTTAGTGATATTTATTATTGGGTGACCTCATTTTAAAGCATCCCCATTTATTTCACTCGTCACATAGACTTGCAAAAAAGAATTAAGTATGAACATTGAGAATAGATCAAAATCTTAGTTAAGTAGCAGAACTAAAAGACCTTGTCATCTAGAGAGCAGTAAACAAAATGTAGGACTACATATCATAATTCATTTAACATAGTCCTAGTTTTTTTTTTCAGGTTGGTTATATTGTAAAAATGAATAGGACACTTAGTGTAACATTTTTACCATGTTTTTAGAAATTATTCATGAACTGGTTGTTATGTAGAAAAAATGAGGTGGCCCATAAATTATGTTCTAGGCATGACACCAGCCACAAGTATTGCCCATCCCTGGGTCTTATGCAAGACAGAATATGCCTAAAGTCACATTTCTCCCTCCTCTCTTGTTATTCTTCAAAAAATAAACATTAATAATTTAAAATAGGACCTATAAATAATTTGTTAATATTTTAGTAAGCTTCAGCAAAATAGTTAGTTGATTGCAATGTTTTTGTTTTGACAGAAAATAAAGTATAATTATAATGAAACAAGTTTGATGCTGATGTAGGAGCCACTGCAAAACTATCTTAAAATCAAACACTGATCCACTACACTGAGTTGAATGACTGACAAGAATGGTGCAACTGCTACAGGAAAGAATTCTCAACATGAAATTCACAGCATTTACAATGTAAGAAAGTCTATTAGGTCTATTTCTTGAATGTTATTAAATGATGTTATAGTTGAAAGCACTCATTTAAAGTAAAGTTTCCCTTTCAAACCTGACGGTCTAGGGGGCAAGTAAAGTAGAGTTCACTTGTTTCTGTGACCTCGGCATATGAAGAGATAGTGTGGTCAGCACTATGCCCAGCTGCCTTTAATTTCCCTAACGTGAGTTAGGTACCCATCAGAGTTGGGTGGACTCAGGGACGGTTTACTGACTTGAACCCGGATTCGAACTCGAGACTAACGGGTTAGCAGTCCAGCTCTCTACCGCTAGACCACTCCGTCCCTGAAGCACTCATTTAATGACAGATTAATTTTTGTTTTGTTCCTGGCATATGCAAGGATTGTGTGCTCAGCATGTCCAGTCGCATTTTTACTTCAATTAAAATTAGGTAACCCTAAAATGCAGACCAAAAACTGCTTCTGACAGACACAAGTCATGCTGGATGACTTTCCTCCACCAAACTGTTAGCTGCCATGTCATGTAAGGACAGCCCCTACTAAAAGATACACACTTTTTACATTCACCTTTGACTCCTTAGTCTTAAAAGTTGATTGGATGATTATACCTTGGTGGAAAATCCATTGTGCAAAGCCTGGGCAACAAGTTGTGAAGAATCAGATTTTAAATTGTTGTTAAATATTTATATAGTTAAAATTGTGATCTACACATTTTTAACTTATGTTTGCTATTTAAGAAAAAGAAGAAATGAATTTATTTTTGTCAGTAACTCTGTACTTAACCAGAAATGTCCTCACTATTTAAAAAATGAAACAATTATATTGTAATGAATTTATTGCATTCCTCAACAGTCACCAGTTTTTAAATCTTTCATGGCTGGAGCAATCAGTGGGACTTGCTCTGCCATATTGTTTCAACCTCTAGACCTAGTTAAAACTAGGTTACAAAAGTCTGATAATGTTGGGTAAGGGAGATTTGTAACTTAATAAAATCATTATGCCTTTCTGTAACATTGCTGTAATTTGAACAAATCTTATGTTTTTATAGTAAAACCTTTTGCAAAAAAATCTTTCAAAAGAAAACACTAGCTAGTATCAATGCCTGTATGAATGCTATGATATAGTTCTAAATTCTGTTCTTTTTCTATATCCAGATTGGGCATGTTTGCAGCCATTCGAAATGTTGTTCGTCAAGAAAAGATCACTGGCCTATGGAATGGTCTTATACCTGTAAAAAGTTTTACAAGTTATCTTGATAATATTGTAATTTAACATTCTGAAAACTAGTTATGCAGATGGTGTGAAAAATTAAAAAATTGTTTCTCCACATGGATTTCATATATTTTGATTCTATTTTTGTATGTGCAGTCACTTGTGCGATGTGTTCCGGGTATTGGCTTTCATTTTGCCAGTCTTCATTGGCTGAAGTCCACATTTGGGTTAAGTGTTCAGAATTTTTTATACATTAACTATTAAAAATAAATCATCTAGAATACCAAATTGAATAAAAATCCTAGACAAGAATTATTTTTTAAACTGATCAACGATTTGATTCAACTTAAATAAATGTTGAATTTTATGCTGTAATTGTTGTAGTGTTTGATGAATAACTTGCATGAATGACAATGTTATATTACAATTGTATAAGTAATTTACATAAATGATTACGTTCTGTTACAATTGTTGTAACATCTAATGAATAATTTTCATTAATAACTGTTTTGTTTTAACAGTTGTAGTGTCTAATAAATAATTTTTTCCAACAGAAGTGAGAACCCTCACCCATTTGAATCTGCACTGATAGGAGCATCAGCCAGAACTATTGCAGGCATCCTGGTGCTACCTGTTACAGTCATGAAGACCAGATATGAGGTAACAGCACAGATTCTTGTTACATCAAATCATCTAATATATGTGACCAAACCACCATCTAATCAATCTGTGACATATCAATGTATTCAATGTCTGACCTAGGCACCATGTATTCAATGTGTGACCTAGGCACCATGTAATTAATGTGTGACCTAGGCACCATGTATTCAATGTGTGACCTAGGCACCATGTATTCAATGTGTGACCTAGGCACCATGTATTCAATGTGTGACCTAGGCACCATGTATTCAATGTGTGACCTAGGCACCATGTATTCAATGTGTGACCTAGGCACCATGTATTCAATCTGTGATCTAGTCTAGATATGAGGTAACTGCTCAGATTTTTGTTACATCAAATCATTTAATCAATATGTGACATATCCACCATCTAATCAATCTGTGACCTAGCCACCATCTAATCAATGTGACATGGTCACTTCATCATCAATACAGTGCCAAAATCCTTTATATTATAATGCCTTTTTGTGGCTTTAAAAGTAGTCTGTATGTTTACAAATTATTTGATGCCACAATGTACACATTAATGAATCAAACATTTATTCATTTAAATCCATTTTTGTATCAACCAGAGTGGTGACTTCCATTACAGTGGACTACTACAAGCATTGAGATTGACATACAGAAAAGAAGGATTTAGAGGTATATGAAAATAAACACAACTGTTCATGTATTTTTACTCTAGTTAGTATTGACTCTTCTTAAACAAAAGATTTTTATTTTAGGTCTGTACAGTGGCCTTGGTCCAACAATGTTACGTGATGTCCCCTTCTCAGGCATCTACTACATGTTTTATTCACAGCTTAGAACTTTGACCAGAGGTAAAACATTCATTGGGCTTTAATTTACATACACTTTCACATTTTGTGCTAATGATTATTTTAGTTTCTTTGCACCAGTTAAATATATAGGGGAAAATATTTCTTATATTTTGATTGGAAGTCAGATTTTTAGCAAAATTAAATTAATGTTGATGATGCATTTTTGCATCTAAACATAGACTTCTCTTATATAATGTCAAGATCTATGTTAGTCTTAAGGAAGTAATTTGAAACGATAAAAAAGGCTCAGTATATTGAATGTTTTTACAAAAACCCAGGAAAGGTACAAATTGTGTTTTTATTATTCAACATTTATCCATTTTTTTTTAAATGTTCCTTTTATTTGTTTGTTGATCAGATAAGCAAACATTTACAGCCCCATACATCCACTTTACCAATGGAATATTAGCAAGCTGCTTGGCTTCATTAGTAACACAACCAGCTGATGTGATCAAGACTTACATGCAGCTTAATCCACAGAAATATGCCAAGTTCTCCACAGTGATCATCTATATATATACAGTAAGTGTAAACTCACAGTTGACATTACCTCCATGAGAGTAGCAATTTATCTTAAGGGCATGGGCGGGTGTACTTTTCGTCATAAATCCACTAAATCATCGATTTCCCACTTTTACTTGATCTATACAGAATAACCATCGTTGAATCTAAAAATGACATTGTTATGACCCTAAAAACAGTATTTATTTATGAAAAACCGGGTTCAATGTAGTGTGTACAGGGACTTTTGTTTAATTTTTTGGTAAAAATAGCCATTTTTCGACCTAGAAAAGTACTATTAGGCTTCGCGGAAACCTAATGTGTTTCATATCAATGGAAAGGCCGTGACCTCCTTTCTTTATTTGTTCTAAAATTAAATGACCAATCAAAATACCTATTTTAATGTGATTATTTTTCTACGTCATAAAGTTGTTTATTTTACTCAGTCGGGTTTTTCCGGTATGCAAATTTTTGACCTCAATTTTTTCATTGGCATACAATTGCGGAAGCTATTTAGCGATTGGTCGTTTCGCTTCGGAAGTAAACATTCCCTTAGTTTCAGCGCGTTGCTAAGTTTGATCTAGTTTTGTTTCTCTAAGCTTCTGTGAAATACTTACATTATTTTAACATATACTTATTTCAATTAAATATACTATTAACAGTTTAGATTAGTTTGTGTGAATTATCATAAGCAGTGAGACGATTTAATTTGTTTCTCTTTCGATAATGGGTAGAACAACACTCGCTAAAAATAGATACACACATCTAACTAATTTACTAAAGCTAGAGCATGTCCGAATGCAACTGATTGCAGCTACCTCTACTCAATCTAGCACTATTCAGACAAGCACTGGTGCAGATGTAATATGCACATTTACTAAGAAACTGCGGCAATGTAAGACACAGTTTTTACAGACAGAAGAAAGCACTGTTAAATCTAGTACTGGTAGTGCTAAGTGTAAACCACAGCCATGCAGAATTATTGTCGACTGTGATTTGCTTCTTGATGTTATCAATACATTTCCTCGCCCACTGTGATGTAGTGGCTACTATTGATGAAAAAAGTGTAAAGGGTTTGCTTCAAGCATAGTGTGGCAGTAATAAAAATGTCGTAAACCGTAAGTATACAACTGCAAAAGAATCCAGAACAAGGCCTTTCACAATAAACAAAGACATCGTCTTATCATAATTGGCTTTAGACATGAGACCATGCAAAATATACTGCTGTTTCTGCGATAGCATAATTCAATTTTGGGCCCAGGCATGCTATGGCATTGCTGTCAAAAGAAGGAAACTATAATCGAAGACCCAGTGAAGGACGCCAAAAAAGACGCCATGACAACAGCTTTACTACAGCTCTAGGTAAAACAAAGAGCGCCAGAAAAAAAGAAAACTAACAGCTGAACAAGCTCAGAAGGAATATATTCAGCAGCACCATACTTCAGGCTATAAATGTGGTCGATTTTAGTGACATACAGCGATAAATTTTCATTTTTTGCAACTTTTTGTTAGTTTTTTGCGTTTTTCTCAGTTTGATGTTTTTTTGTACAATTGTTGAAATAACTTTGTTAATAATTATCAGAACTGAACTAAATTTGCTCCAGTTACTCTTTATATATGTTCAAATAAAACTGATAAAACACTTTTGGAATTTTTGTAAAAAAAAAAAATTTGTTGTTGAAATAGTGAAAAAATTGGACGAAATAATGAAATTTTTACAGTGATGTTTGAAAAAAAAAAGTAAAAAAAAAACTATTTTCTTTTTTGAAAATGTAATCTATCAGAAGTCTTAAGCACATGTGTCTGCAGACTATATTAAGTTTTCATGGAATTTGTACAAACCATTTTTGAGTTATTTCCATTTAAAAATCATCAATAAAATCCAATATGGCCGCCGTCACCATGGCAACGGAAGATTTAAAAAATTAAAAAAAATATTTTTATGCTTAACTCTTTGAGTTATAACTATTAGCTAATTATTACATCTTTAGACTCGGAAATAAGGAAGTTGGTACTCATCACCCACCCATGCCCTTAAATAAAGCGGTAGTAATCTCCCCTAAACTTTCTTGAATATGTGTTTTATGAGAAATCTGAAATAGCGTAATTTACTACTTCCGGTAAATGGAAATAAGTCAAATTTTTATCGAGGGCAGTGAATTAGATCTTTTACTTATAAGTGAAATTTCATTTATCTGAAACAGTACCCAAGTTATAGGCTTCTAAAAAACCAAAAGTAGAATAAGTTGCACTTCTGGTTATCAGAAATCACTGAAAAGTTGATACAGAACTACAAATTTGATAAAATACTTATATAGGAAATTTTATCAACCTGGCTGTAACTGTATGTAACGAAACTCAAGTTATTGTGTTCACAGACATATTGACTAAATTGCTAAACTATGTTTTTCCGACTCAGAGAGGTGTGAAACAATTTTTTTGCACGATTACAATACTTCCTCTATACTTTGTATACAATAAAGTAAAAATGTATATTTTTAAGGAACATTTAAACTTCATACCTTGCCTTTAAGTTTTACTTATGTGTTAACAATGTCTATACATTTAATGCTTTATCTATACCAACTACTAAGGTGATAAAAAAATTTTCAGCATCTTATAGTTGCTTATTGAAATTGTAGTAAAGTTTTAAGAACACATTGAAATTGTACAGTACTATTTCAGGAGCTGGGGCTGGTTGGTTTCTGGAGAGGTATTGTCCCTCGTACTGTAAGACGTACTTTGATGTCTGCTATGTCTTGGACCGTATATGAAGAGGTTTGTGTTTATCTTTCTCTGGTGTACAAATAATTTTATACCTGCAAATTCTGAGAATATTTACATTTTTGTTTATTATCTTTCAGATAATGAGGGCATGCAATATTAAAACCTAGATCAAAATATGAGATTAAGATCTGACATTGGAAGAGAATAAATTGACTATCTAAGTGGTCTCCAAGGCTGTTGGTTTGTTTTAGCAGTTTTTCTGTGGATCTGTTTCAGATTGCATAAGACAGAACCAAAGAATGGTTTTCACTAAGTGGATATTGTTTTCTATGAAAACATGTTTTACAGAGCACATTATATGCCTTGTACCAGTAGATATATTGTCCACATCAGTATGATCTGGCCTGAGCTATTTAATTCCCAAGAAGTTATAATAAACATTCAATCAATATATATGTATTTTTTTTTTAACTGCAATAAATGGAATTAGGTAATTACACAAAGTTAAGAGTAAGATAAGCTTTAAAAGGTTTCAATTATCAAACTATTTTATGTTAACACCAGTGTGTTCAGCTGAGATTTCAGTTTTTGTATTGTTGCCTGTAGTAAAGCCATGATATTATGCAAGCTGTAATTTGTGGATTAACTCCTATCTGTCTAAGATCTGTCCTATAATCATTCAAAGTCATCCAGAATTTTTTTATTTCAATTTTATTTTGATTATGATTGATAGCAGTGTCAGATAGTTTTCCAAAATAATCTGAAGGGCTTGAAAGTCATTTATTATTTGAACCAGTGTGAATTCTAGTCAGTCAAGTTCTGGGATGTTTATCATATTTTAACATGTAACCTATTTGAGCTCTTGTTAGTAAAGTTTAAGGATCTCTTTGGGCTCTAATTCTTTAAGAGTCACAGTATGATTTGCACACAAAAATTTTAGATATGTATGAAATGTACCTTTTTTTTAAAATGTAACTAAAAAATTGCCATGTAATATAATTTATAAAAAACACTGTGTAGTGGTTGTTGATTAAAAAATATATTCAGATATTAATCTAAATCATTATAATTATAGCTATGGCACACAGTGTAAAGGCATATACATGATGGCCTTTTACTTGTATGCTTTGTGATGAATTTTATATCATTAGTTTTACTCTACATATTAAAAAACATGTTGAAATAAAAAAATGTCATGTTGTCTTGATGTACAATGGGAGTCAAATGTGTTCTGTGTGAGTTAAAACATGATTCCCAGTTTTCATTGTCATATGTTAATGTATTAAAACATGATTCCAGTCAGCATTGTTGTTGTACTGCAATAATGCCAGTAGAGTCTGCCTTATCTTTGTTGATTAACTCATTGTTCACATGTTATTTATAGTATGTTTATAGAATTTTCAATAAAAAATATTGTAAATTTGTGTGTCCTGTAATTTATGCTTGATGAAAGTTGAAATTATTAATTATGTGATAAGTTTATTTAAAAGAAGCAGACCATCAGAAGATGACAGTAATTGTTGGAGATAATATAAAGGATGGGGACCCTTAGCGTCCAGTTACATACCAGAAATTGTAGTTGTTAAGTAATTTAAATGTTTTAAAAGATAAAAAAGCCACTGTGCTATAAAGTTTATTAATACATAATTACAACTTTAAAATTTAGATTGTTGAGAGTATGCTACACAATATCAATATATTTACATATAACTATAACATGAGCAAATGCTACAACTTTCCTCCTTTAACAATGACTGCAGATGGCTCACTTGTGCCTGGAAACAAAAGTTAAATAGAAAAATCAATGACTTGTTTAAAATGTTACCACAATAATTTTAAATTGCCATAATAGTTGCAATATTTTCAAACAGTTGTGATTCCTTAATTCATTTAAGGATTCAAATTTCATTGAAATTGATTCATACAATTATAGCTTATTCTTATTCCATAGTTTAACCATAATGGCAACAAACTGATCAGCCAGACCCAGAATTTTGAAATAAATTTTGCTTACCATTTTCTTTTGAAGCTGTATATCTACTACCATAATCTTTCTCTGGTTGTATGAAATTACGGTTTGCCCTTTCTGCATTTCCATCTTTGTAATGAGAAACAAGGCTGTATAAAAGTGGCCTAAAAGAAAATTAAAGCACAGGCTGAGTAAAGGATTGCACTTGTTCAAAATAAAAGTATTAATTTAATTATGCATTTTTCATTAGATATTTGTTATACCAAACAAGTTGGATGAGGGAGATAACCTTATTTCTACCCCGTCCCTCACACAGAACTGGAATCTATTTTCTTCATTTCAGATGTTCTACTATAAAGCTATATTTCTCTTCAAAAAACATTACAAGGGATATTGAACACATTAAATAGTTTGAAAAAATAATTTCTCTTACACTGTCCTGGAGGGTGCATCTTCAACTACATTTAATTCATTACGTAAAAACTCCCTGTCCAGAGGAGTTGAAGAGAGTCCAGTTTCTGAATGGTGATTAGATGAAATTCATTATATATTTTAAATACACAAAGATCATGAGTTGTAAACAAGAGAAAATAAGGCACAACACGAGTGGTCAAAATATCAAAAAGTGTTAGTTGAATAGGAAAACACCAGTAGATATATTAATAGCATGGAAAAGGAAAGTACAGTTAATATAAAGTATCATTTAATGAGCTTCATTTTGTTTAAGAAACTGAGAGGTTAACCCTCATATCTCAGATATTTCATGTGTCTGCATTGTTTCATTTTTAAAGCAGTTATTTTACAGAAAATACTTTAAACTGATTCATAGAAGTATTAATATTAATAGAAAAGTGAACCAAAATAATTTGTAATAATTCTTTAACAAAGAAGATGGATCCTAATAAACTTCAGGTAAATTCAAGTTGTAAGACAGGTAATGCCTACTTCATTCAGACTGTTGTTAAACCACAATAAAGAAATGAAATAAAAATCAGAATAATTACCTGATACCAACACAGAAGAAGTATATTTACAATTGTTGAATTCTAAAAATTCACGAATCAGCTCAAATATAAGAATATTTTCATTACTTATTGGAGGCTTTGCTTCTGACTGATCATCCAGAGCAGCAAAAACTTCAGCTCTGATTCTAGCTTTGATTTCACCAAGGGCACCTCTTGTTTCTAACGCCTCTTTCAAAACTAAAAGACAATTAATACGACCAATCATCTATTCATTCATTTAGTAAGCTTTTGTAACAAATTCATTTTAAATACCTAGCTCTAACTCTAAGGTCTCCTGGACATACTGATAGATAACTATTAACTAACAAAAACATACACACATAGATGGCTTGATATCTATATATATAATTCTCTTCTGGGAGAAGCTAGAAAACAAGCTGTAAATGCGGTCCCTACCACCCCCACCCCTACATGGTCTGGTGAGCTATGGTTCACTAAATGTTTACAAACAGAGCCGGGTTTAGTGACGACTATTAGGGGCAGATAATTTAGTTTGAAACTATTTTAAACGTAGAGGGGGGGGGGGGGGGGGGGGTAACTAAGTGGAGTTTACTTTAACGGAGGGGGGGAAGGAGGGGGGTTTATCGTCCTTAACGAGCTACTTATAGTGTTTTAAAGAAATATTTTCAGTGGCAGCGTTGGTAGTGTCGAATTCACAAATTAAGAAATTATGATTAACTGAAAAGTAGAAAAAACAACAACTAAATAGCGGAGTATGATATGCCGAGGGTCGGCTCGTTATTAATAATCATGTCAATGCTAACCCTATCCAACTATCCCTAACCTTATTAACTTCAACCCTAGTCCTACCACCACACGCCTGACATTAATTTCAAAATTTGAGTAATTTCTAACCTAAAACTAGATTCTAGTCGAGATAATGGAGATTACAATACTATTACTAAGTATGTAATAAGTACTAATTAATTAAGTACAACTAATAACCCTACAACACTTTCTACAGTACTCTACACTGTAACACTACACTAGTACTAGTACACTACGAATTCACTACGACACTACGGACTACGACTGAGTCACTAGTCATAGTGTTAAGTGTAATGAAAATGGCATTGTATCACAGAGTACTTCTACTACACACCTAGTTTTGGGAGAGTCTATTATCGGACATGGGTATCTAAAATCATCACAATTAATACTCAATACTTAGATCTATTTTAAAGATAAATGCCAACCCGAGTTTTGCACAACTGTTTATAGTTATACTTTACCTTCTTTCAAGTCATGGCTTGACGCCATTTTGACGCTCTGAATGGTTGATATGATGATTTCTTAAAAGACAAGGACCGAAGTATTTATTTTAACAAAATAATTTTACATATTGTCAGCTAAAAACACGAATATATTATATTAAATTATTATTATATTAAATTTTTAAAATATATTTAAAATGTTAGTCCTTAAGAAGATCTAGATCTAGAATCAGTATAAAACTAATAATAGGCCTAAATATTGCTGAATAGATCTACATTTTTAAATATAGTATTCTAAGTCAAGCATTTTATTCCACACTAAAAACAATTTTATTAGGCCTATCTCAAATTTAAGAGAAATATCAAAATCAAATAAATGTCTCCTTTGACCTTTAATCTCCCGGGCATAATTTTAACGTTAAACTGTTGTCATTTTTTGCAGTAGGACATAAACATTACCCCTAAATCTACAGAGTTTCTTCCAGGCAAAGCCCCCCCCCCCCCCCCCCGAATGAAATGAAATTTATATAATTTATATAGAAAATATATACTTTTAACAGTGTCCGCCCCCCCCCCCAAAGAAAGTCTACCGCCCCCCCCCCCCCCCCCCCCGAAAATTTCAAGTGCCCCCCTCCCCCATAGAAAAAAGTCTGGAAGAAACACTGGTCATCTATAAATGGAATCACGCTTTTTAAAACGATTTTTTTTTACCACAACCCCTCCCCAAAACAAAGCCAGACTGTGAGACACCCACATAAAACGACCTTACTATTCAGCCTTCAATCTCCCTCCAAATTATTGTTGTTTTTAACACTGAGTAGGCCTACAATCCACTCTATATCACTCAGTCGTGAAAAAACCCAATAATATAGGGTTTCCACAGAAAATTCCCCGCTATTCTAAAACATTCCTTGCTTTTTTTTTTTTACTTTCTCGTATATAGATCTAGATCTACAAAGTATAGAGAAAGTCTTGTAATCGTGCAATTAAAAAAATTGAGATTTTTACAAATCTCGACGTTTTACACCTCACTGATACGGAAAAACATAATTTTGCAATCTTGTCCGTATGTCTGTGTGTCTGTGTGTAAACAGCTAGGTTGATGAAATTTCATATATAAGTATTTTATCAAAATCGTAGATCCGTATCAACTTTTGAGCGATTTCCAAAAGTGGTACTTTTTCTACTTTGAATTTTTCAAAAGCCTATAACTTGAGTACTATTTAGGATAGATAAATGAAATTTCACATGTAAGTAAGAGATCTAATTCTCTACTTTCTGTCAAATTTTGAGTAATTTCCGTTGAACGTAAGTAGTACTTTACGCTACTTCCGATTTCTCAAAAAACGCATGTAGATTTATAAAGTACTAATAATATTGCGCACTATTATGCACATTTTGTTGGGTGTGGGGAAATTGCGAGACGCGAAAAGCGAAATGGCGAGGCGGGAAATAGCGAGAAGGTAATGCGAGACATACCTGCGGAATTAAGGGTAAATAGCGAGACACTTTTTGCGAAAAAAGTTTTTTCCTTTTTTTTCCATCTTTATTTATTTCAATTATTTTTTAAAATATTTTTAAAATAAACAAGCATTTAACCATACCCTTTAACACGAGTGTTGTATGTTGTTATTTTTTATCTAGATACTAAGAAGATAGATAGATCTATATCTAGATCTATTTAAAAATCCTAACATCGTTGCTGTGCTACTGTCATCGCCCGCTCTTGTCAGCAAGAGGAAAATCCCGTCTCAGTCGGCATTAGGCCTAATTTAAAAATCTAGCCCGCTCATGTTTATACAAACGTGAGCTGTGTCATTGTGAATTGGTATAATCTTGTCAGCAGTAGAGATATTTTGCAACATCTATTTATGGATTTTTGTACTTGCAAAAAGTGTAAAAGTATAAACCATTCTAAAAAGTGCAATTTATTTTTTTATTAAGTAATTTTAATTACAAACAAAATTTACAAACAAAATCTTCTGAAACAGTCCTCAAACACACCTCGTGACACCATCTTTCACACATAGTACACCCAACCCAGTTCATTAGACTCCCATTTATACATTTTTCTTTTGCTACTTCTTCCAATCCACATTCACAACATTTCACATTCTCATCACAGTTGACCTCCTCGTTCATCCCACAAACAACACTGGCACCCATGTTCTCATCATCATCATCCGCATGCTCAACATCTGTTTTCCGTTTTTTATAATTTGTATTTTTTAACATTTCTGTAATTTTGGCAATGTCTTGCTCATTGTTGTCACCAGCAGTTGAGTTTTTTTTAAAACATCGATAGTTTCCCAAAATCTTGTCTAATTTCGGTCAAAATAGAGTATTTTAATCAATTCCTATTACAATGTATTAAAACAGTTTTCTAAAACGCGAAAAAACGTCTAAAATTCTTTTTCTAACATTGCTTTTTTATAGTGTGACTTCACATCTAACCCCCCCCCCCTCCTCCCCCTCATCACACATCGTCATAAAATTACAGACCCCCCCCCTACGAGTGTGACGTCATTTATGGAAGACCCCAAATAACACCACCACCAAAACCAAAAAATTCAGATAAGTTCAACTTGGTTTTAAAAATATTTGAAGTAGGCCCATAGCTTACGATATAGCACGAGCAACTGATAATATCGGTGACGTCACTTTATTTTGTTGTATCCAAATGATGTAGGCATTTCCTTGTGCTTAGATTTATATGGTTAAAAAAAGCTAGAAAAAAATCGTAGGCGGCGGCTATAATACAAAATTTCTATGCAACAATAGAAAATATGTTTGCGGCGGTAGCGGATCCGGGCACGGCGATCTTCAAAGACGGTAAATCAGGCGGCCTCGGCGTTCCACACAAAAGACAGAAGTTGATCTATCGTCGGCGGTATTTCCGTCGGTTTCGAACAAGGTGGTATTCTAAGTCGACACAAAAGATGGGGGGAGTTGACAAATCATCAGTATGTCTAGCGACGGAAAAATCGGAAGTTTTAACAATGTAAACGAAACGTCTTTGAAGTCTGGACCAAATACCACTGAAAATCGTGTGCGGTAAAATTTTCGCAGAAATCTTCGCATTTCAACACCACCCAGCGTAAATATCGGCTTGTGGTAAAATGCGAGACAAAAAAGTCACGTGACCGACCGTTTTCGCGCCCTTCTCGCATTTTCCCGCCTCGCCATTTCGCGTCTCGCAATTTCCCCACACCCCATTTTGTTTTGGCGTTTGCTTGGTGCGCAATTCTTTTTTCTATGAGATTCTCTTCTATTTTTTAAAGTTTAAGTAATAAAAAATCATGTCTATATTCCAAGTTATATAGGAATATCGGTTTATTTTAAATGTAATTTTCACACGCACAAAAAACAATTTTGTATGATGTTAAATAAAGTGTGTTGTCAGATAACTGTGTATACTCATTTGTCCAGCCAAAAACCACACTATCCCCTTGTACGCCAAAGCCATTGAATCAGATTAACTTAGATTCATCTGCAAGCTCCTAATAAGCGTTGTCATTGTAATACATACATGCATGGATTAAGAGCTTAATAAAAAGCTAATTATATCTAAAATAAAATTGATTTCTGATATGCTAAAATGACCAGTCATTTTCACGTGCACAAAATTTTCCCTTTATAAACAAGTTTTAAAAAAAAAATTAACAATGTTAATATAAAAAATGGAAATGAAAAAAAAATTTCAACATTAGCCTTGACTAATTTTAACTGTAATTTATTGGTAATGATCTATTTGCACTTTGGATTTTAAATTAATTAGGTCCAATCTTCAACAGTAAATTATAAAATCTGACAGTGATTTTTCTCTATTTAGTAAATAGGATAGACAATGAGATAGGGCCTGCTTTTTATTAAAACAATTTAGTTATAAGACCTATGGAAAATCGAATAAAAAATGTATCATTTTGATAGTAATAGTATTATTCCTACTTTAGGTATGGCCTTGACTGCTGGTATCGTATTTTCAACACACAAAAAAGACATTGTAGAGAGGTCACTATAAGTTCATATTAGTTTAGAAATCAGCGGGCCAATCGTATATTCTATATCATGAACAGTTGCTATTTGAGATGGCCGGGTGATGTGATCCCCCCCCCCCCCCTCCCACCAACAACTAAAACAAAATGAAATTTGAATTGATAAATTAAAATTCTCTGTGGTAGGATAACAATCAACATCCATCATTTTCCAACCAATTTTTATTTCCCTCTCCACAAAAAAAATATTTTTAATACACTTTTTTTTAAAAAACACTCATCTAATTTAAACTCAAGAATATAATTTAGCTGTCAATAAAATTAGAGACTAAATAATAATAAAAAAATGAACAAGTATTCAATATGTTGAATTCTTTTAATCATGGTTACAGTACAGCAACTCACAACTTGGAAAAGTCAAAATTCGAAAATGTCAAAGGGATAAGGAAAAGATAACATATGACATAAAGGATAACAGGAGCAGATTAATTCATTGAAGTCATAGTCAACTTTTCTTTAGACTCCCTTTAAAAGACAATCTTGCCATTATCATGGTATAAAAATACTTAGCCTATCTCTACAACCTTTTAATAACTACATTATAATAATTATATACAAGAAGGTTTCAGGTACAAGTGTCAACAACAGTTGAGGCAGAGTAAAAGTAAATGGTAGAGGGGAGAGGAAATGTGGTAAATATTGAAGTGTAGATGGATATAAAAGTTTTAACACAACAGATTAACAGCAAAAACGTGTATAGAAGTGTGTTATAATGGTTAAATTATACCTACAAACAGTTACATGTAATGTATAATTGGTATATTTTTTTAAAAAAATCACTCGCTGATTATAAAGTTCACAATAAAAATGTCTTGTTAGATGAACAGACAGCATTTTAAAATTTACAGTCCACATATTTCAGTGAGTTTACCATGTATATTGTATTATTTTAAATGTATTTTACCTTGCTACTTAAATAGTTCCTTAATTCCAGTTGCATTATTTTCTTTTACATATTAAACAGTAATTAAGAAAAAAATAAAGAAACTAAAACAAGTTGAGATTTAGATCTTCTAGTTAACATAAACTACAACTAGCTATAATAAAATTGTAATAAAAAATGTGATAAAATGTACTAAATAAATATTTTACAAAAACTAGCTTGTACATCAGTGCCAATATCACAATTATGCAGATATTTCAGGAACTGAAAAGAAAAAAATAATATTACATAACATCAAGCAAATATCTTTTATTAAAAACGTAGAAAAGCATATACAGTATTTTATAATTGTTACTGTTACTTGTAAGTAAAAATATTTCACTTACACTTACACAATATGAAAATCTAGGTATGATTATGAGCACAACCAGGCCATTTAATCATCATCGTCATCATCAGGTACAAACAGTTCATGTTCCTCCAACCAGGCAGCAAACTCTCTACTCAGTGTTGCTCCACCAAGCAGAAAGGGGGTGATGATTAAAGCAGACTTGTAAAAATATATTTGAGAATTGAATTACAACAATCTTTACCAAAATAAGTATATTAAACTTAAATAACAAGAAGACTTAATAATAAAAACTTTATTTAATACACACTTTTGTACCCAAGTTTAGTAAGTTAGATGTCGTCCATAAATGACATGTATTTTATTAGGGGATTTTATTGGAAATCAACATCTTTGTTCTCCAATACAATACAAAACATATGCAGTCATGAAAAGCTCATGATGAAGGAATGGGTCTAGGTCAGAGGTTTGTTTAAGTCTATGTTTGATTGAACCTGGGGTTTGGTGAGACAGTATCAGGGGTTCAGCGGAAATTGAGACACACGCCTAACACATTTTGTCAGTGAGAATGACACAACTGTTAAGATGGGCTCTGTGAATGCTCAAATGAAACTGGTGGGGTTCAGTACCTCCAAAAAGGTTAGGCTGACTTCTACCATGATTCTGTTTCATTTACCAATTGAGTGATATAATTACAATTGGGACAGGCACCATTGCTATGGAGCCTCATTTAAGCTGAATCCCATTCAACCTTGTTGCTTTTTGCATTGATTACAGATGGTTCAGGCTTTGGAGTTCATGTTTTTTTATCTTGGCATTTGAAGTGATAGTGTGGTCAGCACTATGCTCAGCTGCCTTTCCCCAATGTAAGTCAGTTACTTATCAGAGCTGAGTGGACTCAGGAACGTCCTAAAAAGGCACAAGTCCAAACCAAGATTTAAAATCAAGCCTTTGACCATGCCTTCCCACAGTTAAGTAAAAGTATTAATTTATTAATTATTATATTAATTATTAAGTCATTATTAAGACATCGTGGCCAAGTGGAGAACAGGTCTGCAGAATCCTAATTACTATCTAGGTTATAATATATATTTAACTAACTAGTAGAGTCTTAGATTAAGTCTAAGTTTAAGTGTCTTAGTCTAAAAAAAAGTCACTAAAAGACTAAAAGGAGTAAAACTATTAATATTATTGATACATTTTTAATAAAAAAATCATTCTGTAATAATTCCGGGTCCGAATAGCGGCCTTGGCTATTTAGACCCAGGTCAACAGACAAGCAAAGTAGAAGATCTAGAATCCTAGATATCTAGCTAGATCTAAATCTAGTAGCCTTGTAACTTAGTAAGCTACCGAGTCCTGGTGGAGTGCTGGGCGCAGCATTTTACACAATTTTACTTTTAGTCAGTTTTAATGAGCCACTATTGCTTATTGGACTTGACATTGACGGTAAACCTCCATTTTAGCGTATTTTATTTCCCCGCTTCACTTTTACCTCCAGTTTAGCGTATTTTATTATAAACAAAACCGAAACACAAAAAAACGTTTGGAAAACACTAGATTTCCTTTTTTTAATGAATGTGATTTTTAATTAGAAAAGGTAAAAAAAACAACATAAAAAAGCATTAGAACTGTTCCAATTACATAGCGTGTGATCGTCAGCGGGAGAAAAATCCTTACACGGTCAAGGGTTCACCATGAGTTCACATGGACTTTAACTATCAGCATACGTAATTCATAGCTCGGGCAATAGCTGTTTGAAATATTGTTGGCCTCAGTTTTGGGGTCATTGTCAGTTTATAAATGTTTATTTATAGTATCATGCCTGGGAGATACTTGTAACAATACAAACTTAATCGCCTTGCAATTGTGAGTTACGTTTCTCCGTTTAGATCTATGTACTAATGTACTTCATCCATTGCCATGAAAATTCTAACTGACACACAGCACATTCAATATTCTAAATTTGGATTTTTCTCAAGTTTTGACAAAAGTAAATTTTCAAAATCTAAAACAGAGTCAGTAGGCTTTTTGATGAGAATTACAGAATGATTTTTTTATTAAAAATGTATCAATAATAGCTTGCACACTAGTAAACTAAGCCAATTTAGCATATTTTAACTTTCTGTGCAAAGTCATTATTACTGAAAAAAATTCCAAAGTCAGGTCAGCCTGTGGCACCCTCCACTGAACTTGACAGAAGGAAAAAAAAACTTGACCCGTGACCTTCATTAAAACAGAATTTGCTTTTGGTTTTTTTTCATTTTTAGTAAACATGTGCTTAATCTTACCCAATAAGTGATAAAAATTTGAAAATTAATTTTAATTACTGTTGTAAAGTGAGATAAACAGATTAATAAACACGTGTTTTCTTGAGGGGGTGTGGCACATCCCGACATCGCATTGTTTGTAACTTTATATTTGTGTTTTATGACTATATTTGTTCACAATCAGCATGCTATGCTTTTAATTTTGATAAAGGGTAAGTATATCAAGTTACAAAACCTGAAATCTAACTAATAATTCATACTTTCAGTTTAAAAAAATAATGAAAACGATCATCAATGAAGAAAGCGTAAACATTCTATTTTTAGGTGTGACATAAAAAACAGTCATAAATCTAGCCGAATGATTGGATTCTTGCGCGTCACACATTTTCCCGCGCTTCGTGTTCACCAAAAAAGATTATAATAAAATGGCATTATTATTCTTACAGAGCATATCTCATGCCTACAATAAATTATTACCAGTTTATTGTAACGTGTGTAAAATTAATGCTTTCAAGTAAAAGATAGCAATAGTCTGGTTAAAAATAGCTGAGGTATTTTATAGTTATTTGATTCGAAAGATAAGAATTATATAGAGCTACTTTCACTAAGGCGCCGCTTGCGAGACAAACAAAGGAATTAGGCCAAAAGTAGATCCGACAATTCTTAAATAACAGACTTAAATAGAAACGGATAGTTCCGATTTCTTAAATTAACGATGGCTTCGTAATCATTAGTTTTATCGCTCTACCCATTAGTGAAAGCGAAACTGGTCGCCATTTTTGGTAAGCGCATGAGCCGTGCAATGGCGTCAAAACAACAAACCCGGAAGCTGTGAAACGAACGGCCTACAGAGTCAGTCTCATTGGTTTTTTTTTTATTTTTATTCATTTGTTAAAACAAAGGGTAATCTATCGTTTTGGGTACGTAAAATCGCCCGCGACTAGTAATGTACGAAAAAGTTACCTCATTGTCAAGGCTTTAATAGAAGTATATTTTGATATATTTGTGTCAAATATTATAGATAAATGAATAAATAACCTAAATCAATAGCTAAATATATCAATATAGGCAAGAAATTAACTTTTAACAGCAGTGTTTGCGAGCAGGATTTCCTATATAAACAGCAGCCATTTGTAAAATAGAGTTGCCTTCCCCTGATCTCGCGCTATAAATTAACAAAGAAAGAACTTAAACAAGATGGCTGCTAGAGTAAATGAGCATGGTTGCATCTGTTGGAAACATCGCTAGTATTAATTTATTATTGAAAAGTTTTAATTCAATTGTTTGAAAACAGGTACATAAATGAAACAAGGAAACATTTTTGTATTTTTCAAAACACAAATCCTCCTCAAAATGTGAAATAATTATTAAAATTTAAGGAGTCACCTGTTTTTCACATTACTAGTCGCGGGCGATTTTACGTACCCAAAACGATAGATTACCAAACAAAGATACAATACAAATTAATAAATCGTGTTTTCCTAATGTTTTGGTGTGTTTCGGTTATTATAATAAAATACGTTCAACTGGAGGTATAGATCTACAAGAAGCGGAGAATAAAATACGCTAAAAAAATCATGTAAAAAATGGTCAAATGGACTCTGGAGTTGTACACCGACATTAAGACCTAAGTCAGACATTGACATGTCTGACACTTCTTACCTTAATAAGGCCAAATCTGACTTGACCTGGTTTGGGAAGAATAGCACCACTGTCATTTTTTACAAGATTTCTAGTGGGTGGATTGAAACTTGCTAAATTAGCTCGATTTGAATCTATTAACAATCTACGAGTTGTATTTGCTAGAATTCTTAAGCTGCTAGCAGCCATGTTTTTTTTTCAAGCTGTGTCATAAAAAGTCTGAATCAAAATTCTAGATCTAGATTAGATCTAGAATCCTGCAAAACAAAAGATATTATAACCGTTTGTAATAGATGTATAAAATATATGCCTAGGTTTATGTGTTGATGAGTTGGTTTTTTTAAGAATAAGTTTGTTTTCATATTGGGTAATTTGCCCCTGAACAAAAATCTAGACTTAGATACATTTGAAATTCTTTTAAAAAAATAAAAATACAACGTTCCCACAAGTCCTCCCACCCATCCATCCATCGTCCAAAATGGCTGCCTGCAGCCTTTTCGAGGAAGATGAAGTATACGTTGAAAAACCTGGAAAAGGAATAAGTTTCGGCCTAGTTTTAGAAAACTCAGAGTTCCTAAGCAGCAGTGAAGAAGATGAAGCTGATAAAGTTGATGACCGGCTTCAAAAAGGAACAGTTAGGGTTGCCTGGCATCCAACAGGCAAAGAAACAGTCGTTGCTGAAGACAAGGTGTGCAAAAAAAATTAAAGTTAATAAAAATTCTATTATTCTAGATCTAGATCTAGTCTAGGTCTAGATCTAGAGATCTAATTTTAATTTAGAAATCTGTAGAATTAGCTCTAGCCTAGATCTAGATATCTAGTCTTATGTCATCTAACTAAGTTAAGAAAAGTTAAAGTTAGTCATCTCCAGTCCAATTCAATATTAATATTTGTCAATATGTGAATATTTGAACTTGTAGAAATTTGGAAAACAGATCCTGCTGCCAACAACTTATCAACTTTCAACCAGCAATATGATCTCCTTAGAGTAGAGCATATTTTTTTTTTAAGTTTTAAAAAATTTCTGTAAACTTCAGAGATATAGATTAAAATCTAGATTAAGGCCTGAATCTAATGTTATTTTAATTTTATTTAGGAATCCATCATGATAGTGATAGGCCTATACTATATATATTATTATATATCATTTGATTTAGGCTTAATTTCTTAATTAGAAAACCATAACTTTAAAAAAAAAATAGACTGGGCTATAGGGGCCTAAAAAATTTATTAAAAATTCATTTTAAAAGTGGTTCTTTAATTATACGAAGTGTCTATTCACAGCCGGCTGTGAATAGCCGTATTGGGGCTATTCACAGTCGTGACCGTTTTTGATAGATTTAATGTTAAAAATGTCAAATTGGGCATGAAGATGTGTGGTCGAGTGGTCATAGGGAAAGGCTGTCATGCTAGAAGGTGGGGGTTCAAATCCATCAGATGCCAATTGGTCTGACCCTTAATGTATGCCTCATATTGTTATAATCAAAATATTTTTTTACAATTAGGTCTAGATTCTACTTGAGTTACTCATGGGAGGGTTATTTTTGTTAATTTTTTTTTCGTTTGTGACGTAATTGTTGGCATATCAGCAAAAAAAAAAATGACCTGTCCCGTAGATTTTTGCTAAGAGAAAAAACAAAAGTGTGATGGAAACTGTGAATAATAGCTGATGAAAAAGGACATCCTATTTCACCTGATATTTATTCTAGATCTATGTGATAATGTGAATTTTTAATGGTAATTGATAGTTGAATAGCAATGTGAACAACCAAATAAACTGATGCTTAATTCGTATTATTCATTTAAAAATTACTAGATCTATTATTCTAGTGCAGGGGTCTCCAAACTTTTCAGTCCGAGGGCCGCATTACCCATCAATTTCAGTTCGGGGGCCAGTTTCTTCCAGGCATGTCTTTGATTTTTCTGGGCAAAGTTCCTCAGCCATCAACAACAGACGATTTTTCCTTGGACAAAAAGATCTCCGCGGGCCGGATGAGAGGACTTCGCGGGCCGGATGCGGCCCGCGGGCCGTAGTTTGGAGACCCCTGTTCTAGTGTATAGATTTAAAGTGTAAAATTGATCATCTAATCATCCTTGACCTACGTAGCCTGTAGCAGATATGTCTGATATGAGAATAAATAAAAGTTAAACTAAACTTTTACGGTAGGCCTAATAACTTTTTTATAAAGATATAACAAAATAAAAATAGCACTGCTCTCTTAATCTATACCTCATTCCCCAGTCACAATAAATGCTTATATTATAATTATTTTAAGATATTATTCAGTCGTATTTAGTATGAAAAGACAGCCGACTGTGAATAGCCGTATTGGGGCTATTCACAGTCGGCTGGGAATAGCCCCAATACGGCTATTCCCAACCGGCTGGGAATAGCCATGGCCTTAATTATATTGAATTTTGAAATCACAAATGTTTCACTGATAAGTTAAAGATCATCAGCCTTATCAATGATTGAATTTTAATTTCTAAATTATTAAATAGCTTTTTTTATTGCATAATTAGTTGACTTAATAAAAATATTGCTACAGGTTCATCTTGTTGACCGTGCTCTCATGCCAGGTGATGTTGTAAAATGTCTTGTACCTGGGCAGGATACTCAGTGTGGCTTTGTTATGAATATGGATGTTCGATGCCACCTGCATGTCCTGCGTACCAACAAGTATATCTACAATATAGATTCCAAAGATATGCACCCACTACAGGTAAATCACATTTGGACAGTATTTATTTTATTAAAAATTTTTCCTATACTTATATACCTTATTCTGACCCATCTCAATTATTTTAAAACCTTCTGTTTAGAAAAAAACAATTGCAATTTGAAGGAGGGGCTAGAGTGGGGCATCATTTACATTTGATGATGATGGGGGAGGGGTGAAAATCAACTAAAAAGCATATAAAGGTGACCCCATAACACTAATAGCAGTGGGGATTTTTAACGTTTTTGTCATTTTTCAGAGATTTGAAAGTGGGCAAGAAGTACTTTTGGATTCTTGGTTAGGTCGAATTGAGGGGGCCAATTATGAACTTGTTGTTGTCTTTCCTGATGGAGCTAGGTAAGTAGGTATGCTATGTTGTTGAACTAAAGATATATCGTGCTATTTTCAATTATATTTATATTTATAACTTGTAATTTTACATCACTTACTTTAGGTGCCAATTGGACGAAGAAGACCTTTATAATTTTGAAGACATAACAGAAAAAAAATCAAGGGTGAATACAGTAGTTATTTTTAAATACATGAATGAGTTACAGTTATCATTGGGTCTAAAAATGTTTTTAAAATAGCACTAGTGATTTTTTACTTGAACAAATGTGCAAAGGATTAGTTTAGTTATACTTGTAATAAATTAAGACAGTAACACATTGACTTTTGTTTGGGTAGGTTGTGATAAACTGCTTTGTATGACTTAGGTATTCATTGTTTTCAATTGATATTAAAAGGATATGCCAAAATGTGCTTTTATAAGCATTGTTTTACCTTTGTTAGAACACATATACCCCATGTTGGCCCACAATTTTGTATCCTCTAAATTTAACCTTTCTTTTAAACATCAGCATGGAGAGTTTAGTCTCTGCCTTCACTACCCTGGGCAAGAACTGAAAGGTTCCATGGATAGTTTTGGAGAAGCAAAATGGCTTCATTCTACACCCCGGTATTGTAGCAAAGTGGCAAACAAAAAAGGCAAAGTCTCTATGGTTTATGTAACTGTTGAAAAGGTGAAAACTAATTCCATTTTGATAATTTGTGTTAAAATTCATAGAAATGAGATGTCTTTTGGATCACGTTTTGTATTTTGAAGTGGCATCTCTTGACTTTATTTGTTTTTAGACTTAAATAATAAATCATTTGTATTCATACAAAGTAAATATATTTTATTTAAAATTAAAATGTATGTTTTTCAACAGATTGTGACCAAAAGTGTTGAAGTTCACTGGGTTTTTCGTGGCTATGAGAAAGTGGACAATCCAAAAGAATCTGTCAATCCACCTCCCAGAATGATAGAAAATGAAAACATTGATAGGCAAGTAATGCCATTTAGTTAAGCTTATGTCAGTATTGTTTACTGTTTTATTGTGCCATTGTAACTTCTCTAAAAATGTTGAGTTAAGTGATAACTTTTTAAAAGTATTTTTTTTTTCTTTCTAAAATGCAGGCTGCAAGTACTTGACTGGTTTAATCACTGTAGTATACAGATTGGTGATAGGATGTTGTACAGAATAAAAAACGATGACTTAGTGTCAGATGTTTTGCCTGGAAAAGCTTTTGATCCAACAACAGCATTAAACAAAGAAGCACCTATTACTATCACAAATGATTCTGTCCATAAAAATAATGAAGATTCTGTAGGAACTGTAAGTATAGTACAAATATGTTTGTAGTTCGATTAACTTATGTTTTGTTTAGTGCTGATTGTCTATAATTGGTATGTTTTTTAGTACCAACAATATTTTCCTTATTATAGTTCTTTTTTCTTTAACAGAGTAATACTGTTGATAGCTCAGAAAAGGAAGCAGAGGATGCTGAAGATGCAGACTTTGAAGATATTGAAGATGATTCTGATGGTGATGACAAGCAAGGTGCATTGGGTGGTAGGAGCACTGTTGGAAGGAGGAAAAAAACACGTGGCCATAAGGGAACTTTGCGACACAAGCCTGGGAAGCCTATCCAAAGCCACAAGAATACAAGAGGAAAACGTGGCCAGAAGGAACGACACATAAAGCCTGACGAAGTGGTAGAGGTAGAAATTGAATTCACAACATCGTGGGCTACTGTCATGTGGCAGGTTAGTAAAAACTTTTTATTTGGTTTTACTTTAAAAAATACATACATATTGGTGCTGGATTTGATAGATCAAAACACATTGAATTATTTCAGGATGGATCTGTGGAGAAAGATGTACCATCAGTCAATTTATTTCCTGTTCATCATTTGGATGAATTGGAGTTTTTTCCAGGGGACTTCATTTTACCAAACATAGGTAAGATACACAAGGCATTTCTGGAAAAAGAAATTATTTCTTATCCATAAGTATACTAATACACTTTTGAGTTAGGCTTAAGGTTTAGTATTTTTTATACTTATATTACCTGCATATATGAATGAGCTTATCAGATCTGTCAAAATAATATTATGTTTTCTACAAAAGACCATCAAAGTTGATAATCTCCAACCATTAGATCTTTCAGCACCTGTTGATTATGGTGTAGTAGTCAAAGCAGACCATCGGGAAAGAACTTGTTGGGTTCACTGGTTTAAAGCTTATGATGTGGGAAAGGCAAATGAGTATGTTTTTATTCCATTTTATATATGTTTAGCATTTTTTTTTACTAAAACGCATTTTAATTGTTAAGCATTGAGCCAGCATTATAGAGATCTTATTTCCTATCTGCTACAGTTGTTAAGTGTGATATTGATTTAAATAGATATTGCAATATTGATATTTCTTTGCTTTTAACAGACCCACACTAGTTGAAAGTAATGTAGAAATGAGTGTATATGACATCAAAGACCATCCAGATTACAAGTTTAGACCAGGACAGAGTATTGTACGGGTTGGAGGCTTTGAAAATATTCCACCGGTATTATTTTTATTTCACTTAGTTTTAACACAAAATTTGTTGATAGCATTTTTTTTTAAATTTCTGGATTCATTTTTAAGTAGCCTAGGGTGTTTATTACCACTAAACTATATTTATAGGATGAAATACGCACTCCTCAAACTATTGGTCAAATTTACGAGCTAGATCCAAATGGCCATCTGGTCATCAAGTGGGCAGATGGAAGCATTAGCCAGCATTTCCCACAAGAAATATTTATTGTATCAGATGAGGTAAGCTATTGTAATTTTGAGGCTGTATTAACTCCTAGAATATTGCTTTATCATCTGGTAGTTGTGTTGAGTGTATTAACCATCATGTGTTTGCAAGAGGAATATAATCAGATATCTTTCCTGCAGGCTGATGATTTTACAGAAAACAGCTGGGAGTCAGGCTCTGATTATGAGTCAGATGGGTCTGTGGAAACATGGGAGACAGAGTCTGAGCAGGAGATCATTGGGGAAGAGGATGGTGCTAAGTATGAGTCTTTTGTAATCTTTGTTAAAACATCACACTTTAATAACATCTTCTTGTCTTACTAGTGTCAAAAAGTACTTGCCCCATTGCACTTCTCAAGAAAGTTTAAAACTTAGCTAAAAATGTAAACAAACTTGTCATTAAAGTTATAATATATGAAAAACTCTCAATAGTGTAGATTAAAAATTGTGACTGGTTTGAATTTTTAAAGGTACCAGGATTTTAATTTTTTTGGGATTTTGTAGCAAATACACATAATAACAGTATTAGTACTTACTTAGCAGGGGGTACTTGGCACTTCTCATTGCTAGCCTCGACCTAACTCAAACCTTAACAGTTAACATGAACAAACAGCAGAAACATCCTTTATAAAAAAAAATCCTATTTTGAAGGTAGTCATAAAATTAAACCTTATGTTTTAATTTGAATTACTATTAGTTTTACTTCTCCTAATTAGTTGTTTAGTGCTACTAATACTTAATAATTATGAATTATGACTAACAGACTATCATATTATTTTTTATTATTTAGGGCTTGTTCTATTTAGTTTAGGCTGCTTATCTTTTATAAGCCTACCAGTTTTTATTAGTTATAGTTTCCTTTACTAGCTCAAAATTAGTGATTTGATTAGTTTAATTAATGTTTGTTGTTAAAAGCCTATAGTAGTACTAGTATCAGTAATAAATACATATTTGATTTTATACTATTTAGGCCCTACAATGTATTTTAGTTTTTTATGTTGTTCAATACTTTTAAATGAAAGCTAGAAAAGTACTAGACTTAATTCGTCTAGATGATTAGATCTAGTTATATCAACTGAGCAAAGTGTTCACCTAAGGGGTCATCCATTTATGACATCCACACGCGGGGGGGGGGGGGTCCGAAAAAAACTGACTTTTGTGGACGCATATGGACTTTTATAAGGAAAAAACGTGGATTTTTGTGGGGGGGGGGGGGGGGGGGGTGTCCAAAATCCAAAAAAATTGTGGACGTCATAAATGGATGACCCCTAACAAAAAACTGCAGCTACAATAATAGTTTGTCTGTTACAACTACAAAATAACTGAAAATAGAATGTATCTAAACTATTTGAACAAAAATTACTCTGAAATTTGATTATATCTTTAAGTTTAAATTCATGTAATGAATATGTTGTCCAATCATGTTGTTAAATTGAGCCGTAAACACTTTATTAGCCAGTTTAAAACTTTCCTTGCTACAGGGCAGATAAAGATGACAGTGGGTATGATCAAGGAGCCCTATGTGAGCACAAACAAGAATTGGACTCTCTTCTGGTGAGAGCTGAAACAGCACTGGCCAGACTACAGAAACACTTGAACAACTTTGATGTTTCCATTTCAGCACCAGAGTGTTTTCATGACATCATTCGCATTTATCGTAGTTGCCATGATTTGGACAAAATTTTACAGTCTTCCTTTTTTAACGACCCAGAGCTTCAGTTTTTAATTTCCCAAGCCAAAGCAGAGCTGCGCCATGACAGGGCAAATAAAATCTCCAAGCACTTGTCCCAGCTGTTTGAGTCCTGGAGCAAAAACTTGCCTGCAGGCCCCCTAGAGAACATCGGCACTGTGGCGGTTGGCGGCAAGACCATACGTGTTGGGATGCTCAAAAAAGGGGATGAGTTTGAAGTTTCGCTTGAACTCCCAACTTGTGACCCTGAGGCCAGTGACACTTCCTTTGACAATGGAGTGCCTGTGGAAAGTAATGGTGCCACTGGAGGTGGTGCTGTCACAGAAAGGGGTGACGTCGCTTGCAACAATGAACTGACATCAGTGTCTGCTGTTGCTGGCATTAATTTTGCCTGTGAAAACTTTGAGCTGAGAACAATAAAAAAAGAGTGTAGTGAACCAGCTATCAGCAAGTACAGTAAGAGCCATGAGTCCAGTGGCAGGAGACCCTCTGACCCCTTCAGTGACACCAGCTCTGGTGCTAAGTGTAAAAAAAAGACTGAAGCTAACCTGGTGGGGGAAAATTGTGTATTAAAGGCTGCTAAACGCACTAAATCTGATGGTTACGATGATTCCGGACGAGAGGCTAAGAAAAGCAGGGACGACTCAAAATATGCAAATCACGTTGCTCAAGAGCTGTGCTCTAAAATTTGCCAGAATCTTCAGAAGCAGATTTGGCGCATACATGAAGAAGTGAACAAAAGAACTAGAAGGCTTCTCTCATCTGGCAACTCCACTCAGAAAGAAGGTGATAAAAATGAGGATGGGAACATTGATTTGGGAGAAAATGTTGCTGAAGCTAGTTCAGACAATCATGAGATGAATGAAAACAGTGCCAAGGAAGTAATAGCTGCTTCAGGTGATCAGCACATGCAATCCCAGGGTGATAGTCAAGCTGAGAATGCTGACATGCATTTATCCAACACTAGTGAATGTACTGCTCATGTGTCTGAGTCAGGTGAAAATGGTGAAATACAAGAGAGCCCACAGGAAGTTAATAAGAAAAATGAAGTTCCTAATGAGGAACAAAATGAAGAATTGGCCCCACAGACTTCACCTGTTCTAGATCCAGAAGCCACTTCAGAGGATATCACCACATTGCAACTTTCATGCAAAGGTAACATTTGCATTCCATGATTTTTTTAGTCAGTACATTGCAAGTAATCATCCAACCTTTTCACCTCATGGGTTCATAATTGTACTACAAGGGCATGAATATTTGTTTGCAGGTTTTGAGATGTATGGTGAAGTAGTATCATTTCATAAATATGTTGCTCAAGAAAGCCAGCCTGCTAACCCTAGAACTTTCAGAACTGCTGTCAGAAAAGAAGTAAGTCTTAAGGGCATGGGTGGGTGATAAAACCCAAATGAGCCAAAATGCTTGTTTTAAAAACCTAATTCTATCATATCTAGCATAACTCAAAAGCGTTAAGTCTAAAAAATTAAAAATGGCCAAAAATTTCCTGTCATTGTCATGTTGATGGTGGCCATCTTTGATTTTATTTACCTTTTTAACATCGAAATAACTCAAAGATGGCTTATGCGAATTTAATAAAAACTTGTAGGGTTATAGAGTCATAACTAAATGCTAAATATTATAGTATTAGGTTTAAAAATAAGCATTTTGGCTTTCATCACCCGCCCATGCACTTAAGTTATCAAGTAATTTATATGCACTTTAAAAAATTGATAGGTTGTTGTTTCTTATTGTTTCTTGAGTGAAAGAGTAATATAGCGTTTGGAAGAAATCGGATATGGATTGGTTTGAAGAAACCTGATAGTTAGATTAAAAAGAATGGAATGTGGTTGATTAAATTATGTAATTGAATAGGGTTTGATTGTTGAATGGGAAAGCAGATATTTCACCTGTCCTGCTATTAAAAGAATGATTGGGAAATTCATAGTTTTGAACTAGTCGCACAGTCATTTTGTAAAATACATGTAGCTTTGTATTAGACATTTAGAACACAAAAATACATGTTGCACACTACTTTTTCCCCATAGAACATTGGCCTTAAGTGGTTGACTTTTCTGTGATTGAGAAAATGGGATTTGTTTTTAGTATTATTTGCTTTGTGATGTGTATTTAAAGCAAAAGATGATTTGGTGACCATGGGTGTAACCTGACACATCTTTTTCAGCTTAAACTTTTTCAGTCTTCCCTCCCAGATGGCATTTTCATCAAAGGATTTGAAAACCGTTTGGCAAGTTATAGCATCTTACGTATATATCTAAAGTTAGGATTTAAATTTTTAAAATGTATTGTGTTAAACTTTTATCCTGGGCTAGATTGTAATAAAAAAATTTTTTAAATACAAATGTCTAGAATCAACAGTTTCAGTAATTACTCTTCATTATTTCAAAAGCCATTTATACAACCATTCCATACACATTTCTTAACTTTTTATGCTTACCTAACCTTTTTTGTTGTACCTAGGACCTGTACTCTGTGATGATCCTGGGACCAGAAGGTACACCCTATGAGGATGCTTTGTTCCTGTTTGATTTGATGCTGCCTAATGATTACCCAACCTCCCCACCACTGTGTCACTATTATTCATACTGCTGTGACAGGTTGAACCCCAACTTGTATGAAGATGGAAAGGTAATACTTGTACTTCTGCACGTTTACCTTTGCTTGTAGTCCGGTGGTAAATAAAATACCTGACCCTGGGGTTTATCTGTGGTTTTCTGATCAACTGATCCACATCATTATCACACCTGAGAATTTAATGTAGTATGTCAAAATACACAGCAACAAAGCATGTCAGTCATGGGGTCCTGGTTACTTGGTGAACTAACAGCAACAAACCATGTCAGTCATGGGGTCCTGGTTACTTGGTGAACTAACAGCAACAAACCATGTCAGTCATGGGGTCCTGGTTACTTGGTGAACTAACAGCAACAAACCATGTCAGTCATGGGGTCCTGGTTACTTGGTGAACTAACAGCAACAAACCATGTCAGTCATGGGGTCCTGGTTACTTGGTGAACTAACAGCAACAAACCATGTCAGTCATGGGGTCCTGGTTACTTGGTGAACTAACAGCAACAAACCATGTCAGTCATGGGGTCCTGGTTACTTGGTGAACTACTCTCTTATCATCTGGACACCAACAAGGGTGGAGTCAAATAAATACTGATGCTATTTGTGTTCATTCAATCTCTGTAGTTTATCATCAAACAGCTACCTACAGCTATAACATTTAGTTCAAAAGCTGCATCAGACTTGCAAAGCTGCTTGTTTGTACTTTCCATCTATCTGATACATTTGTTAAGTTGAAGTGACATTTTTAAATGTTTGTAATTGAATAACAGGTGTGTGTTTCATTGTTGGGGACTTGGTCTGGAAAAGGAACAGAGGTCTGGACATCAAAATCAAATCTGTTACAAGTGCTTCTTTCTATTCAGGGTAAATAAATGTTAACATTGATCATAGCTTAATAAATAAAACTTTAGTGTGCTGCTGTTACAGTGGTTCCCTTTTTTTCTTAGGTTTAATTCTTGTGCCTGAACCCTATTACAATGAGGCTGGCTATGAGAGACAGCGAGGTACACAGGTGGGGCATGAAAACAGTCGCATGTACAATGAGATGGCCATTTTAAAAACTGTCCAGTCCCTCATCAAAATGTGCAGTAAACTTCCAACTCTGTTTAGCCATGAAATTTTTCCGTATCTTAAATCTCATGGGCCAAAGTAAGCATTTTTTTGTATTTCTTTTTTTTTCTTTAAAAAATGCCTGAGTTACAATTTTTAAAAAATAATACTAAAACTGTAAATGAATTAGATTATTGATGAATCATCAAAGTAAATGTTTTACCAACAGGATGATCGCTCGACTACGAGCATGGATGGAGCACAATCAGGATAAAAAGAGTGTTGAATGTACTGCTAATCCATCTCCTCCGCTCAACAATACTAGGTCACAGCTTTCTGAAAATGCACCTGCTACACTTGTAGAAGGGGCCTCAGATTCCCCCCTTTGTGCTCCACTTGAAACTCAGGGAATTGTTACTGCACCAAATGAGGAAGCTACTTTTGATGCAGCTCAGCCAAAGACTGAAGAAATCAAGGACATAGCCAACAGCCATTCCTCCGATCCTAGTCTAAAACAAGATATTTTGAATCCTGAATCTGCATACACACACTCAGAAGAACAGCTGGTAGATTCTGTACTTAGCAGACAAGAAGTGTTTGTGGACAACATATCTCAACAATCACCCCATGTGCTTTCCTGTGTCTCCCATCAAAGTGGTAACCCTGTCAACATCAGCCCCCAAAATGGTGACCGGTTGCCAGACTTGAATGCTGCTGCCCCTAAAAAACCTGGCTTTGAATCTATTTGTGATTCAATAACTAATAGTGGACTAGCAGATTTAGGTGCCACTCAATGTGGGCCTCATTGTGAGAATGCAAATTGTAGTTTGCCGCAATATCCTATATTTCCCATGTCTAGAGGCTTCTGTCTCACCCTACAAAAGTATCTCATCCTGTATGAAAAGGCATTAGCAGAACTGCAGCCCCCAGCATCTAGTTAGAACATTCAAGAGAAAATCTCAGAAATCTTTGAAACATCATTAAATGAAGTCTACCACTTAATGAACAAGTACTTTTACATCTATAGGCTTGCACCAATATACGCCTAATATAAGCATACAGTTTATATTGCTTTCCCCCAATGTATATTTCTTTTAGAAATGTACAAAACATTTTCTTCTCACTGGTAAATTTAAAAATGTATGCACAAAGCAATACAACATTTTAAAATCGGTAAATAGAAAATGTTCAGTTGACAATCTCATTTCTTGTGTTTTGAGCCAAGTAAATTAAGAAACAGTATTTATTTATTTCCTCGTATGTTCATTTTGTTTGTTTAGTAAAACATTTTTTGAAGTTTTTCATGTTGCGATATGTGATGTTTATTTTTGAGTTAAAACTGGTAATTGTAATTTATTCAAAAATAATTATGTCAGAAATTTCCATAGCTGACACTCCCAAAGATCCAGAAAAAATTCTACTTAACTTTCTTTAATGCTGTGTGAATAAGTACAGACATTAACTTTAATATTGCTTTTTACTTAATGCTTAGCACTAGTTTTTTTAACTATTTCAAAATTCCTAGGTTAAAAGGGTAGTCTATTTCCAAAAATCGACTGCAAGTCTGTACCAGTTTATTAATAATTGTGGCTTGAGTAAACTATTGTTGATATTGAAAATATTCTTGGAGAAGTTACTTAACATTTGTTACACAACTCCCTTGACTAGATGCGAACCTTGTGTGAAAATTGGTCTAGAATCTAGTCATAATTATTATATAGGTAAATCTGGCATCTACCTGCAGCAATATTTCGAATGTTTGCTACAAATGAAATGCAAAATAATATTTAAATCAATATTTTAAGCACTGGGATGACCCTTTGCATTTTTTTTTGTTCAACAAAAAAGTGTCTAGGTATGGATGTGAGTGTTCATATATATATTATAGTGTGTGTGTGTGTGAGTATACACAATACATATGTTGACACTTGGCTGTTACAGAAGAGCAAAGGGTGTGGATGCACACGTAACAAACTATATCTATTGCATCCAAAATGTGTATTATGATATGAAGCATATAAAGTAAGTTAAATATTGAGTATGTTTGTCTTAGAAAATTCAGTAATGAGAATGTCTACATTCCTTTAATGTAGAGATTAACCCTAAAATTGTATAAGTAGTCACCAGTTACATAAATATACATGGCCTAAACTGGCGTTCACCCACCATGAGAGCTACCATTGTTAAACATTTGCATTTATCATTCAAGAAGAGTTAACAACTTCAACTTTGCTTTCTTTTTTTCTTTTTCAAGGTATGGTTTTTGAATGATTTATGTTTTTATGTATAATTAACTACAATCTTAAAATTAGTAAAATGTATTATTGTTCCTTTTTTTTTCTCTATAAGGCTGGTCCATCCACCGAGCAAATAATTCATAATTTCAACAGACTGTAGTAGTTGTGTCTGAGGCAGATTTGATGAACAATGTATAAACGTTTTGTAAATTTTGGTAATGGTTGAGTCCAGTAACTATGGTAGGGATTTTTTTCTCAAGGTGATCAGAAAATTGTATCTTGTCAATTGTTTGATATTTCTTAGAATATGTATGACGACTATTGAATGATTAGATTTCTTGTTCTGCTACCTCGTCAATATTTGACTGAGATGTAAACTCTACAGCTTGAATCTCTTTAGATGTCTGTGATATTGTTCCGCCCTTGTTTTGGTTGCCAATACATACAATTTTCCAATTGCAATTCTCTGTGTTCTTATTGAAATTAACAAGTTTATAAAGAGAAAAAGGGGCATTATTACATTACTCTTATTATTTGTAGTTAAAAGCCTTTTACGATTAGGATTTTTTCTTAGTAATCTGTTCTTAATTTAAAGCAGAGGCGTAGCGGGGGGGGGGGGGTACATGTCCCGGGCGCTGACCTTAGGGGGCGCCAAAAGGGGTTGGAAAAACAAATTAAAATGTCATTTTACTATTTAGCTGCATTTTTGCCTTATAAACAGTTTGAGGGGGGGGGGGGGTGTAAATTGAAAATTTGCTCATTGGGGGGGGGTGCCAAATTGAAAATTTGTCCCCAGGAAGTGTAGCTACGCCTCTGATTTAAAGCCTAAAAATTTCTCCCTTTAATTGTGATTGGCAATTAAAGGGAGAAATTTAAATGTAATAAAATTAGTTTGTTGTAGGCGGATCTCAATATCCTCTTTTATTTAGTAATCCTTAAATTTAAACAGTTAACCTAACATCATTAGGGTGTCTTTCTAGTTTCTGAGGAACTTCCGCTTATAAAACCGAAAAAGATTCTTTTAAGAACATATGATCATAAATTTTTATTATCAACTGTAATTTACTGAGTAAAACATAATATTTACTATCAACCTAATTATGTGTAATAACTCAATAGCAGGAACAAAAAACATGCATTCAGAGAGGAAAATTTGGCTCCCTTCATGGCAATGTTTTCAATGTGGTACAACCTAATACTAAGATAAAAGTCATTTCATAACTTGAATGTTACTTAAAATTAAGATCATTTGTATTTGTTCAACTAACAAGTCTGGAACATGAGCATAGAAGAAAGCAAACCAAATACATTCACATCACAAGCAGTTTCTTCCAGGCATCTCTGCAGGGGGGGGGGGGGGTGCGGTGCTCTATTAATTAGACAATCCTGTATTACTTCTTTGCATATCAAGTTAAGTATAGAGAAAAATAGTGATTGAAAAAAATTGAAATAAAATCTGGAAGTTTTACACATCCCTGAGTGGGAAAAGTCTTTGTGAAACACTAAGACATTTTTAACAATGTATTGTGGCAAAAACTGTTACTCAACATTTGATAGCTTTTTAAATTATACTAATGGTCCGCACTCTAGTATAAAGTCAACAAAGTAAAATGTTTTGTGGGACTAATGTCTGCACTTTCACCTTTTTATTAAATTCTTACCTTCATATAGAAGCTTCTTCATGTTTAAGGAATATGCAATACTATACGTTGGCCTCTACACACACGCTGCAGATCTTTCACATCACACTATCATTTTTCTTTTAAGTTAAGAAAGAAACAAAATGCTTTCCAAAAAGATTTAAGTTTAATTTTTTTTTATACAACATAGAAGTGATTATAAATCACATGATTTGTCGGATGGCAATGTTTATTTTGATCCCCTAATCAGGATAAATAAATAATACAAAAAAAAAAGCATGGTAATAATAATTGATTTAGCAACCTTCAAAAGGTATGTTTTAACAATAAAAAAAATGTTTAACTAGAATAAACTACAAAGACCACTAGTAGAAAAACAGCAATATTAAAAATAAACAGTACTTTGAAAGAAATCTTGAGAATACTGGGTGAATTACGTTTTTGAATCTATCAAATTACTTTAAACTAAAAAATTACTATAAAAAAAGAACACAACAGAAATGTCAGACCTGCCAACCATGATTGTAACAAAAATGTATCAGCTTTAATTTGAGCTAATACAAAACTGATGCCTGCTGAAACATCTGCAAAAAGCCTAAGGCTCAAAACCGGGATGATTTACTAGGTAACCAGAACTTTGGTATACTTGTCTAAAACCAACATGATTGGAAGGTCTGTCACCAAAACGAGTATTTTTAACACCTATTAACATCACTATCAAAATTTAGATGCAGGAGGTTGTCCTAGAGGAGGGGGAACAGCAGACAATGAGGCTGCAGTAACACCACCCATTGTGGATCCAGCTAGACTCCATTGACTTTTAAATCCTGCAGAGTTTCCATTTTGAAATGGTTTCTGTCCCATGCTTTGGGCACCAGTACTAGCACTATAGCCATTCATACTGCCGCTGTAGCTGTTTTGTGCTTTAAAACCACCACTACCACTGGTGTAGTTGTTTTGAGATTTGAAGCCACCGCTGAAATTACTGGAACCTGAAAATCTGTTTCCAGAATTAAATCTACCACCAGCACCTCCTCTACCTCCACCACGACCACTATCTTGACCTCTCCACCGTCCTCCTCGACCTGAAAAAAATAGTAATAATCATCACACAACCTAGTTCAAAATTTCATACATAATTATGCCTTAAATTATTTAACTCATTTGCTACGAACACCCTTGTAAAAATTCAGATACTAAATTATTGAAAAACTGGAAAACTTGATTGAAATTGTATTGATTTAACTTTAGTTTTTACATCCATATATGAAAACTTAATAGCAAATGCTATCTTAGTGATACAATACAGTATGCCTTGCTTTTTTTTGTAAATATAGATAAAATATAAACAGCAAAACTCTACAGTTTGTAGATAACCTTGTACACCATTCAGAAAATAACACTATAGGATATTTAAAATGTTGGGCAATTGAGATCACACAGCCTCATACTCTGGCAAATGGGGTATCGCATTCTGTCACAACAGTAGCAAATGAGTTAACTCACCTCCATGCATACCTCTAGCACTTTCTTCAAGCTGTAAAAGTTTAGGACTAATGACTTGTTTGGCTTCACGTAAAACATTGACAAGGTCAGTAGCTTGCTTTGAGTTGTTAGGAGTGAAGAATGTATATGCTGTGCCAGTATTTGTAGATCGCCCAGTGCGCCCTATCCTATGTACATAATCCTCTGAACAGTTTGGATAATCAAAATTGATTACAAACTTAATGTCTTCAACATCTGTGGAAAGAAAGTTAATTCATAAGATGTATGTCTATATTAGATCCACTTTATGATTACAGGACTGAAGGCCTTGACATCTTTGTTTTATTATTTTTGCTCTGAAGGGAAAAAGGATAGTTAGTTTCTGAAATGTAAGGGGTGAAATAGAAGGCAACTTTCAATACTGCAATCAATAAAGCAGAGTATCAAATACCTACTATATCACCCAATTTTTTTATATTCCTATTTGTCTCTTGAATTTATATGAAAAGCGGCAAACTGACCGAAACTTATTGATAACTTTAAAAAATGAAAAAAAAAATAAAATACCACAACATTTCAATCATGGTTTGTATAGTTAAGTTATGCCCACAATAATGTGTCTTAACACAGAGATAGCGTTGAACTCTCTCGATAACCGTGCCTTCCAAGCGTTAACATGAACTGGTGGCAATATTTATACATCATTTGGTGGTGTATGGATAAAAATCCCAAGCAGCATCACTTAATATCGTACCCGTACATGTGTTCTTTTACTTTTACAGACAAAATACTTTGCTTATAAAAAAAACCAGTTAAGGGTCTCTTGCTCCTTCATTAAGGATAAAAAATTGAATTACAAATAGTAAATGCCTGCACATGCTACATTGTGATGACAACTGCCTGATAAACTCAACTCTCACCACCCCTAAAGTCATTGCCACTCAGTACTTACGCCCGGCGCGGAATACCTGGCCAGCCCCAATGCTCCAAAAGAAGCGTAAAGACTGACGCTGGCTTCGAGATCATTATGAACGCCACTCCCTGTCAGTGCCCACAGTGGGAAGATGTACTGCATGTCTATCAATCAGTCAGCTTCAGCCATCAATCACCGCTTCCTTAATCACAGACTAGGATTAAAAATAAAAATTAAATTTAAAATTGAACTAGACTGATGTGACTCCCCACATCAAAGAAATATTTCACTGATTGTAAAGAAACTTGTTAAAAAAGTTAACCGAAAAACTATTCCCTGAAAAAAGAACACAAGTATGAAATTAGACAAAGTAAAAGGGAAGTCATCCCCAAAAGCTTCAGAATACTGCAACTCGCAATTCAGTATCACTAGAACCACACATAAATTGAAAAAATAAACAAAGTCCTACCTAAACCTCGAGATGCGACATCTGTTGCTATTAAAATTGGATTTCTACCATTCCTAAAATCTGTCAATGGAAGAAAATAATAATTCAAAACATGCACTTGTATATATCAACAGTAGCATAGGAAGAGCTTAATCATCAGCAATATAAAATGAGCCTAGATCATAGTTATATAAATTCAAATAAATGGATAGAATATTAAATAGTACCATTTAATGCCCAGTCTCTTTCTTGTTGAGATTTGTCTCCATGTATACTAATCACTGGCCACCTAAACAAACAAATTGAAACAAATTATCTTAAGTCAAAATAGACTAAATAATACCAACAACTAGGTTGATACATACCCATCTCTTTTCATCCTGCGTGAAATATCATCTGCTTTCCTTTTCGTTTCGACAAAAATAAGGGTTTTGTTCTCTTTCTCTTGCATTATTTCATTTAACAGTTTGACAAGCCTAAAAAAAGATAGTCAAATTTTTTTTAAATTTGCTAACAAGTGTAAGCTTATGTCTTCTTTTTATTTGGCAATATGCTAATAATGTCCTTACTTCTCTTCTTTTTCATGATCCATGCAAACATCAATAATCTGTAGAATATTGTGATTAGCTGTGAGTTGCAGGGCACCAATGTTCACCTGGATGTAGTCGTTCAAAAATTCCTCTGCAAGCCGGCGAACTTCCTTGGGCCACGTGGCACTCCACATCAAAGTTTGTCTATCAGGCTTGAAAAATTATTTAAAATGCTGTTATGCTTGAGCAAGGTTAGGTAATGTCTACCTTAAATTAAGTTAATCACAAATTTTTTAAAAACTTACCCTAATTTGTTCCAGAATTTTTCTGATCTGAGGTTCAAAACCCATATCTAACATCCTATCAGCTTCGTCCAAAACAAGATAGGTTGTACGCCTTAGATTAGTTTTGCCAGCCTCCAAAAAGTCAATCAATCTTCCAGGGGTAGCAATACAAATTTCAGCCCCTAAATTAAATTAAAATTTTTAAAATAAGTAATTTAAAATTTCCAAGAACAGATTGTGTGATATAAACAAATAACATGAGATAATACCTCTCTCTAGATCACGGAGTTGGGGTCCTTTGGGAGCCCCACCATATACACAAGCTGAACGAATTTGTGATGATCTGCCAAATTCATTTGACACCTCTATAACTTGTTGGGCAAGTTCTCTTGTAGGCACCAAAACCAAAACCTGTAAGAAGCACAAACATATATAAAAAAAATCACAAACCTCCAAAACAATGAAAATCTAAAAATGATTACAATTGTACACTTACTATTGGCCCATCTCCATGTTCTAGATATGGTTGATGATTAACATGAACAATAGCTGGCAGCATGAACTGGAAAAAAAAAGTTGAAATAAAGCAAACTGTAGGTACAATTTTTCTTACTTATTTGCCAGAGGTAATCATATTTATGTCCCATGACGTATACCTTTTACACATCAGAGCAAAAGGAAAGTTAGCATGAGGTTACTTAATTTTGCATTAAGCAAATCACTCACACTTTTTATCAGAGCGGAGTCTTATTTGCTTATGCCAGCCAAAAATAATTCTGTACAAACTTACCCCTAATGTCTTGCCTGAACCTGTTTGAGCGATTCCAACCAAATTTCTCCCAGAGAGGGCAATTGGCCAAGCCTGGCTTTGAATAGAAGTGGGAGCTTGCCAACTATTTCTCCGTATCTGGTTCATAACATAGTCTAAAATAAAGGAGATCCTGTTTAGTAAAAAAAATACTGGCAGAACAAAATGTTCTTGTCAAAAAATTAAGAGTACCCCAGAATTGCTGATAGGCCATTTACAATACTAGTAACACAAGATTAGTGAGCAACACACCTGGAAAATTGCCCTCTTCAAATGTGAAAATAGGATTTGGAACATCTTTTCCAGCAATAGTTATTTGTTTTTCCCTATGGAACTGTTGAATTTCCAACTGAGGAAAATAAAATTTTGAATATACAGATACAGTCATGGTTAGGTTTAGTAGCATATAACATACCAAAGAGCAAAAATCACTTACTGGAGATCTGTTAGTAACAGAAACATGTTCTTTATAGAAATTCTTTTCAAACTTTGGAAGTGTTGAAACATCCCACTTGGGCTTTCTTAATCTCTCACCGGGCTGAGAACCCTTAAGTGAATTACGGAAGCTACCACCCCCAACACCACCACCTCTTCCTCTGTAACTGTCTTTGTCTCTTGGGCCACCACCACCATACTTTGGTCCAGAGTCTTTTCTGCAAATAAAAATATTCAGTCAGCAAAACAAGCAATATGTAGACTGTAGATCTATGTTCACCCTGAGTGTCCCCTACACAAGAAATAACCAGGGATATCCATCATCGGCCAATAATGAAAGCTAGGTGCAACATCTTTTTTAATTTGGGAGATAACCCCCCAAGAGACAAATTAGGTCTGTGATGTCAGCCAATACAGTAAATAGTTACACTGCACTGCTTTTTTATTTCTCTATCTAGATCTAGAATTTTAGATCTAGATATCTAACAAGATATAGAACAGTTGCATACAATTTTTGGGAGAATTTTTATACAGGTGTCCAATAATGGAATCTTCGGATGATTATAGATACCGGTGTCCGATAATGGAATCTTCTTTAAAAAAGGGGTGTTAGGTTGTTAGTAGTAGTATTGCAATCTTGACTAATCTATGGTTAGAAATTAGGGTTAGGCGTATGGGTGGACCAGGGTTGAGGTTAGGGACAGGGTTAGCATTGACATTAACCAGCCATGTGTGTATTTAGATAACTACCAGTAACCTAACACCCCTTTTTTAAAGAAGATTCCATTATCGGACACTGGTGTAAACATTCTCCCGAATCTTCTTTAAAAAAAGGGTTTTAGACTACTGGTTGTTAACTAAATAATACACACATGGCTGGCTAATGTCAATCTAGATCTATTGGCCTAATCATCCTTAATTATAAATTTATAAGAGACAGTGGGAAAAAAACTGCTGAGGGCAGGTCTAGAACTATAGGGTAAAGGAGGGCGTTAAGAGCCACACTTTTTAGCACCTGTACATTTTTAAAGATTTCTACTAATCTAAGAATTTTTTAGTATTGAAAATATGGCAAAATTATTCTAACATATCTTACACAATATAAAAATAATAACAAAGTCTATTAAATATACTTTAAATGGGATTAATTGAACATTTATTGTCATACCCCCAAAATCAGCATTTGGGGTGAAAGGAGCCGGGCAGTGGGGCAATAAGTATTATCTCCTAGTTTAGACTAACTCCGCAATAAAAATAATTAATTTCTAACCCCAAAATAGTTAATGCTGTGTACACACACTTTAACTGATACTAGCTATCACTAGGCCCCAATGGGCCCAGTCTACAATTGATACAATTGCAGGTGTACATAGGGCCTAAAGTCTAGTAGTTTACAGTAGGCACATTAGTATGCCTAGTGTGTAGCTAGTATACTAGTGTGTAGCTGTCCAGAGTTAACATTCTTGTATGTAAAAAGGGGTGGTACTAACTAATCTGCCTTAATGCTTTCCCCTGATAAGCCATGTGTGCTATACATTACATAACATGACATGGAGGTTAGAAATGTTGAGGGGAGAGCAGTGGTACTGGTTTCCCCTTTGTTCTCCTTGCTGGACCCTGAGAGCCATAAATTACATAAGGAGATGCTATCTCTGGTTGGCTGAGATCTAAGAACTAAGTCCATGCTACCTACAAAGAGATGAAGTTTTATGGTGGGTTAGATACAGGTGGGGGCTTGGTATCATGGGGGTGAGAAATTGTGAGGGGAGAGCAGTGGTACTGGTTTCCCCTTTTTTCTCCTTGCTGGACCCTGAGGGCCATACATTACATAAGGATATGCTATCTCTGGTTGGCTGAGATCTAAGAACTTAGTCCATGTTACCTACAAAGAGATGAAGTTTTATGGTGGGTTTGATACAGGTGGGGTCTGGCTATCATGGAGGTGAGAAATTGTGAGGGGAGAGCAGTGGTACTCATTCCTCTTTGGTCTCCACCCTGCTAGACCATGAAGGTCATATGTTACATAACATGCCACCCCAGATTGTCTGAGATCTGTAACTGTAATCCATGTTACCTACAAAGAGATGAAGTTTAATGGTGGGCCAGAAACTGGTGGGGGCTGGGTATCATGGGGGTAAGAAATTGTAAGGGGGGAGCAGTGGTATTAATGTGTCTTGTTTACTTCCCTGCTGGACCATGAGGGTCATAAATTACATAACATACCACCCCAGATTGGCTGAGACCTAAGAACATTTATTCCTGTTACCTACAAAGAGATTTGAAGTTTTATGGTTGGTTAGAAACAGGTGGGGGCTGAGTCGGCTGTATTGCCCCTTAGGGGTAATAAGTACAAGTACCATTTTAAAAATTACATTGCTAACATCAGATGGCTGAATTTTTACTTTTTAGCAGGTTAGAATTGTATTTCTATCATTTAGACACAAGTCTGTTTAACAATTAATACATTTTGTGTTAACTATTCCTATACCAGTGTCATATTCAGTGGTCTAATAAATGAGAAACTCGCACATAGGGTTTCAAGAGCCACATAACAGTATCTGTTATAACTTTTCTAAACAGGCAAGCTAGTGAACAAAATTAATGTATTCATGAAGATTTAGTTATTATCTAACAAATAAAACCATTATGGTAATGATCAGTCAAGTTTTACTCTGATAATGATAAAAACTTTATAGCATGGTAAAATGGGACAAATGTCGGCCATTTTGTTTTGGCACCAATAATCACTGTGCAAAAAAAATTCACCAAAATAAAACTATTCTAGCCATAGCTATAAAAATAGTGTTAAAATGTACAACAACCAATCCTCTAATATAGGAACAAAGAATGGGCTTGAAAAACTTATTTGGTTTATTACAAAGTGAAGTTTCCCAAGATATGTCTATTTGGAAAAAAAGTTCACAAAATGGTTTTATGGAGATGAGAAATTTTAGGGAAAGAGCAGTGGGATTAAATCCTATCTCATCCTCTCCCTATTGGACCAAGTGGGTCATAAAGTACATAAAATGAATCCTCTGTTTCTCTGTTATCAAAGAACAGCAGTGGTTGTTACCTCAGAAGTAGATTAGCAGTGTTATTGGGGGTTTTGTGGGGGTGGGGTGTTGATTGGGGCTTAATACCACACGGCTCTTAACGCCCTCCTTTACCCTATAGATCTATGTATAAAATTATCTCCCTTCGTTTAATGATTAATGCTACCATGCCATACATTAATTGGTAATCTATCGTTTTGGGTACGTAAAATCGCCCGCGACTAGTAATGTGAAAAACAGGTGACTCCTTAAATTTTAATAATTATTTCACATTTTGAGGAGGATTTATGTTTTGAAAAATACAAAAATGTTTCCTTCTTTCATTTATGTACCTGTTTTTAAACAATTGAATTAAAACTTTTCAGTAATAAATGAAGACTAGCGATATTTCCAACAGATGCAACCATGCTCATTTACTATAGCAGCCATCTTGTTTAAGTTTTTTTTTATAGCGGATATAGCGCGAGACAGGCGGAAGTCACTCTATTTTACAAATGGCTGCTGTTTATATAGCAAATCTTGCTCGCAAACACTGCTGTTTAAAGTTAATTTCTGGCATATATTGATATATTTAGCCATTGATTTAGGTTTATTATTCATTTATCTATAATATTTGACACAAATATATCACAATATACTTCTACTAAAGCCTTGACAATGAGGTAACTTTTTCGTACATTAATAGCCGCGGGCGATTTTACGTACCCAAAACGATAGATTACCCATTAATTTTATAATTAAGATTGTTGAGACTGAAGTAAAACTTTCCTGGATGATTTATCTTCAATTGATCTAGATTTTATTAGACTACATAGATCTAGATCTATCTAAATATCAATCTGACCAGACAATCTAGATGATCTAGATTCTAGATCTAAGTCTGACTAGGATTGGTTAATCGACTGCTTCCACCTCGAGGCTTAAGAGACGACGGACATCTTTATTTTCCGATTTTCGATCCAGTTAGATCTAAAAAAAATATTTTAAACGTTCCCCTTAATTAAAATCAGTTGAGAACATAGCACTTACCCTCCACCCCGTCTATCTTTGGAGTCGAATCTTCCTTTTTGTGACATTCTTTTAGTATAGAATCTAGAATCAGACCTGTTAAAATTAAAACTTGTCAAGCTACTGAGATGAATTTCAAAACCTAGGTCTACAGGCTGATCTTCAAGCTAAAATCCACGTGAAGAAACGAGGCTGTGTATGAATATATGTTAATGAAAAGCTCTATCATGTTATTATCTTTGTTTTTTAGTATTAAGTAAATGCTTGTTAATTATATATTTTCACATGACTTAACTTACTTAGGTTTTGGTTGTATTTATTTTTAAGTAGGTAGCAAAAATTAATATTGAAAGCGCACTATTTTAATGCGTCATTTCTATTATTAGACCGTGACGTATCCAACTTAACCGGTGAAACACGTGGTCTATTCCAATAAAAAATAGGATCGGCTTTCTCTAGAGTAGTATGCGAAGCAGCATACTAAACTAACACATTACCAGTCTAGATGTAGATCTAGATCTAGATTCTAGATGTGGATCTAGATCTAGATCTAAGGCCTAAATAAAAGCAATTGGAAATAAATTATGTTATATATTGTGCCGATATAGACAGTGGCGTAGCTAGGGGATAGCGGCCGACCCTAAGGGGGCGCCAAATGGAGTAAAAAATAATAATTAAAAAGCTCATTTTAAGCTGAACCATTGAATTATACACAATCAAAGTTACAACAAGAAAAAACTTCTAGAAGGATTTACACCGATTTAGCTGGGTTTTTTTTTTTTTGGCACCAAATAAAAAATGTTACGGGAAAGTAACTAATAAGAAGCGCCACAAACTTTTCCAACTGGAGGGGGGGGGGGCTTTTTCACAAACAGGAGTAACTATGGATAGAAATAAAAGGAAGGGATCGAAGTTGAAAGTCCGCCCCGGGCGCCGGAATAGGTCGCTACGCCTCTGGATATAGATAAAAAGATAGGCTTACATAATTATAATATCTGCCTTTATAAATCTATTAAATCCATCCCTCCCATCTTTCTCTCTTCATCCCTACCTCCATCCATCTCTTTACAAGGGTGACCAGAAAGATGCGCAACGGAAAAATGCGGGACGGAAAAAAGCGCAATAAGAAATTCGCAACGGAAAAATGCACAAACGGAAAATAGCGTAAACAGATCCCCTTCAAGACTAATAATTAAGAACGAAGAAGAAGAAAAAGAAGACTTGTTACAACAAGTTGAACTTTTATGGCATTTAGAATTACATAGTAGCTTGTTATTTTTACACTTGCAGAGATTTGTTGTCCACTTTATTGCGTAATTGCAGCGAGTGTAGCCTTGGGCGCCGGTCAGTGATTGTGAAGATGTGATGGTTCGTAGTGATTTTTTCTCAGTGCCAACGGACGAGCATACAGTTGTTTTAGAACACCATGTTCCATTTCTAGCTTGTAGGAAGCGCCCTCGACGTTCATGACAACTGCAATGACGCTTCGAGGGGCACTGGACCTCTGTCAACATATGGTTTACGGATGGGAATATTATCTCCCACTTCAGCTTGTTTAAAATTAGTATCTGATTTTGTTAGCATCTTAGCACCTTGAGTTTGCAAGTTAGTATGAGCTGCTGACCTGTTGTCCATGATGTTTTGTTTATTGTGACACAATCTGCAAGAAATGTTCCCTTCGTACCCTTTGTCTGCTTCATTGGCTTTTCCGCATATTGTATCGTTGCCACAGGATCCGCAAGAATGGGCTGCACTACAATATTTTTTACAAACTACACATAATCTGTTGGCCATATTATTGTCACGCAACTGGTCTGGACGTTCCGGCACGGCAGTATATGTGTTAGCTGAGGATGTCGTTGCATTTATGACAACCTCCATTTCTTTTTCAATGTTCTCAGGTCTTCCTCGGTAACTAAATTATCGAGAGCCTTTCTTGGTAGATTTGAAGTGCTAAGTCTCACTTTTGCTTTGCATCCAAACAAGGCTTTGTTGTTGGATTCCTTGATGAAAAGAAAGGTTTTTCATAAATTAAATAAATTTGAGACTCTCGGCCCAATGAGCTGATTCATTTGTCTGCATCCATGTCATCATCATGTTTTGAACATCTTGGTTGGCACGTTCTATTGAACCTTGGCTTTGGCTATGCCTTGGTTTTGCGTGAACTAGTTTAAGTTCAGACCACGCGTTCTTTAGTTCAGAATTATTTTAACAGCCATCTGGTATGTCTGTATCTTGGTCTGACAGCCCTTTTGGTCCATGTCGCATGCATATAGAATGCTATACAAACAAGAGCCAAACAATACGTTACTCACAATGAAACCGCACCCAGGATAATGAAAACGCCATCACCACTTAGTCTAGATAGGACATTGGCCAGGACATCCCGGCCAATACGCGCATTGGCAGCCCAATATACGAAATACGTTCTCATTGCTAAGCTGTTCGGGCTTTGGCCAAGAGAGCCGGCCAATGCGCACATTGGCCGGCCAATTCGTGCTTCGGGCTTTGACCGTAACATATATATATATATATATATATATATATATATATATATATATATATATATATATATATATATATACAGTGCCCGGGGCATATGTACCCCCCTCCCCTCGCTAAGCCTCTGAACTGCAAAGATACTGAATTACAAATTAACAAATTAGTAATATAATAAATTAGTAATACACGTTTTCTATGCATACTACATTTGTATGTCTTTGTACACGCTTGTGTATAATATGTATTTCATTTTTTTTACTTTCTCGTATGTACGAAGTATAGAAAAAGTCTTGTAATCGTGCAAAAAACAAGTTAATAAAAAGTCTAGTGACAAATTAAGCGCAATTTCCTTAATTAATTTTTGTGACCGAACGAAAGGATATTTTTGAAAACTTTCTTCGGCAATATTGTTCTAAATTATGGCAGGAATCGATTGGTAAATGTTTCAAGTCGCTAAGTGGTCTGGTTGCCGAGATATGGGCAAAAAACTCGTATCTCCTCCTCAACGAAGCAATATCGAGGACTAGTTCCAAAAGCAAATATGTTAAGCAAGTTCCGAGGATGAATGTGGGCAAAAAAATTCCTGAAATTCCTTCCTGGATTCCCGGAAAAGCCAAAAAACCTCGAAAAAATGCAGGTTTTTGCTCTGTTTTAAAATGTTTAAGTGATTACATTTACAAATGGATTTAATATCATGTCTATATCCCGAGTTGCCACCCCCTGTTGTTTTATATAAGAATATTCGAGAATGTTTAGGGGAGATCACTCCCGGTTTATTTTCTGGATGTATTTAATTATTTTTATAGCTACGCACTGTGGGCTGAACATCGTCCTGTTTTTGTTTTTTTTTTATTTATAGGAAAATAAGTAACATAACAAAGCGACCAAATACTTTTTTAACGACATTTGTTTCCGCTACAAGCTCTTTACCTCGTATGGGTATATTACATTTGTAATCAAATGAATATAATTTAACATATTCCATACAAAATATACAACATTTAGTTTAAACTTTTTAAAAATAGAATAGAATCTCGCACAAAAAGAATTGCACACCAAGTGAACGCCAAATAAAATGTGTATAATAATGCGGAATATTATTAGTACTTTATAAATTCACATGCGTTTATTGAGAAATCGGAAATAGCCTAAATTACTACTTCTAGTCAACGGAAGTTACTCAAAATTTGAAAGAAGGCAGAGAATTAGATCTTTTACTTATATGTGAAATTTCATTTATCGATCTCTATCTGAAACAGTACTCAAGTTATAGGCTATTGAAAGTACAAATAGTTCCACTTCCGGTTCATAACTTTTAATTGGAATAGAAAAAGAACCCAATAAAAAATATCACCCACCAAATAAACTACTTAAGCACAATCAAATGTACAGCTATTCTTCTAATGGTGTCAGCTATCCTCCTCCTCCACACACACACAAACACACACACACTTACACACACACACACACACTTAGACTGTAGTATAAAAATTTGCTTGATGGAATATGTACATTTGTAAATTTCAAAAGTGGTTTCATCCATATCCACTTCGGTGGACAGTGTATTTGGTGTTATATCCCCCCTCCTAGCTTTTTGTCGAAAGGCTTCAATGTGTGCATCCACATAGAAAAAAAGCATTTAGGGGCTTAACTGTAACAGTATATTAATTCAAATGGAAAAATGATTGTATTTGTTAGTAAATTGATAAATTTGGTGTCACTCAGACCCAGACGTGGATTGACGTGTCATTTATTACAATTCTCAAGAAAACCTTTTTCTTTGAAACGTTTAGTTAGTGTAATCCCCCCCCCCCCCACCCCCACCCTATTCCCGGTCATAGCTTTAAACTGTGCATATATAATACTAACGATTTTCATCTATAGCCGGTTATAAATACAGATGGAATGATAATATATATATATATATATATATATATATATATATATATATATATATATATATATATATATATATATATATATATATATATATATATATATATATATATATATATATATATATATATATATATATATATATATAAAATTCTTTTTGTCATGGTGTCACCCGGTGCGGTCCGCACCCCCTCGCGACGCCCCCGCTTACACGTAAACGGACATCATCACCTACCGCCTACCAACAGAACCGAATGTCCCACCCACACACCCTGCCTACTACCTGGCTGTCTGTCTGTTTGTCCATACGCCAGTCTATAAATCTCAATATGATCCAAGTTCTATTATAGTTGGAATAACAGTTTTCCGATCAACTACAACTTCAAGCGAACTACAAATTTGCGTGCGGCGTCAAAACGGCCTATGACAAAACGGCCCAGTCACAACGACCCCGACAAATTGGCCCCAACTTAAGAGCCCCGTCAAATAATGGACCGCGTCATATAGACTCCCGACAAATAGGCGCCCGTCATTTAGGCTCCCGACGAATAGGCTCCCGTCATATACGCTTCCGACAAAATGGCTCCAGTTAATAAGGCTGCCGACATATAGGCTGCTGTCATTTAGTTTCTCGACAAAACGGCCCCCGTCATTACGACTCCCGACAAATAGGCTCCCGTCATTTTGGCTCAAATAGGCTCCTGTCAATTTGGCTCCCGACAAAAGGACCACTGACAATACGGTTTCCGCAGAGACTAAGTCTCCCGGCAAAACGGTCTCATTGAACATTACACCTGCCAGTAAGACACCTTCATCAATACTCTTTAGAGTTAGCTTAGCCAACACTCTTAAGTAATTCAACGTATGCATCTCTTGTTCGGCAGGCCTTATAGTTTATCTATTATAAGAAATAGTTTGTTTAGTTTTAAGGGTCATTTATCTATGACTTCCATAAATGAGTCGGTTATAAGCTGTTCCAACTCAGTTTGTAGGGAGAGGGGTCCACGCTGTAAATTCCTACCTGCAGTATGCTTTTAGGTTATCAAAACAAAATGCCATTATCCTGTAAACATAAGGTATATCATACATTTACACTTCTGTGCTAGCTTTTAAGCATCAGATCTTTACAGTTATAAGTTAAACATAATCAAAATTTTAGAATTGGTGGAATTTTGCTGTTAAGGGCTCAATTAGTTTGTGAATTGATGTTGGTTCATGAAAAACAATTTTATTCAGGCATTTAATTAAAAGAGGTTATAGTGGTAGTAGAGGTAGGACTTCTTCTTCGTTCTTAATTTTTTTTTATTGTTGGAAGGGATCGAGCCTTATCTGCCAGAGGGTTTGAACCAGTGTTTCTTCCAGACTTTTTGAGCTTTTGCCGACTCGACCACGCCTCCAACACAATTAAGGATACGTGTCAACTGGTTATGCGCCATTAAAGCCATTGACTCTGATTTCAGCCTGCTTTTCTTTTTTGATTTGCTTCCATAGCCTTTGTCCAACCAAGAACAAACTACAAGGCAGCAGTTGTTTGATTTTGGAGTTGTCTCTCCTAGAAGAGTGGCTGTCCCCAGCTAACGAGCCAATAGTGGTCATACGATTCATTTGTCTGGAGCCAAGATGCCGGGAGTTATTTTTTTGTCGGAAGCCAATATGTCGGGAACCCATTTGTCGGTAGCCAATAAATCGTGAGCCCATTTGTCGGGAGCCCTTGTCGGGAGCCAATATGTCGCGAGTCAATATGACGGGAGCCCATTTGACGGAAGCCTAGGGGCGGCGCTACCTATAAGGCGAACTAGGCGGTCGCCCAGGGCGCTGTCCATAGGGGGGCACCGAAATGGGTTGGAAAAACAAATTGAAAGTTTGAGTGGGGGGTGCAAATCGAAAGTTTGAGAGGGGGGGGGGGTGCAAATCGAAAGTTTGAGGGGGGGGGGGGGTGCAAATCGAAAGTTTGAGGGGGGATGCAAATCGAAAGTTTGTCCCCGGGCGCCGGGAAGGGTCGCTACGCCTCTGATAATACGGGGCACGAAAAAATTGCGGGGGGTGGGGTTTAATAAGTTTTGCCTAGGGCGCTAAATAACCTGGCGCCGGCACTGCGGAAGCCAATAAGTCGGGGCCCTTTTGACGGGGATATTTTGACTGGGTCGGTTTGTCGGGGGTCGATTTGACGGGGTCATAATAACGGGGCCATTTTGACGGGTCCGATTTGTCCCGAGCCGTTTTAACAGGGCATCACCAATTTGATATAGTATTAGGCAAATACTTATATATTACATTTCGTCATGGTACAGACACTCAAACAAATCGAAACTAAAACAATATATGAATAAAATAGAAACCATGTTTTTAACTTGTGTCCGACGCCCTAAAATTTCTAATGGCCCCCTCCCTGGATAAAAATTTTCTATCTGAAATAAATTCTGCCTCCAATACTAACTCAACTGTACCCTTACATAAAATTGAGATACTATTAGTAACCCGCGAGGATCTTCCGGAATTTATTCTGCGAAACAGTAGATAGTTGGCGGGAAGTAAATATTGTACAAGTCAACTGTTTACAGTTTAATAGGCCTAGTTTGCTTGTGTACACTAGACACTCGCTAATTTTTATAATACACTACAGCGTCGAAAACAAAATAATAACATTATTAAAATTGTTTGCTAAATTAACTCGCTTAATGGCATAAACTCTGAAAACAACATGCAAAAAGCAATAACGTGAGCTTCTCTTTAATAAAACTTTAATTTTTAATTTAATTCATTTTTTTTTAATGATGATGTGTGTGACTGTGTGTGGGTGTGTGTAAGCCTGTAGTACTGTAGTGTAAGGTAAAACTCCATTTTAGCGTATTTTATTCCCCGCTTCACGTTCACCTCCAGTTTAGCGTATTTTATTATAAACACAACCGAAACACACACAAACGTTAGGAAAACATTGGGCTTATTTATTTTATTTCTTTATGACTTTATGAATTTTTGTTTTAATTTTGATAGTTTACTTTAGTCAAAACTTGAAAAAAATCCAAATTTGGAATATTGAATGTGCTATATCGCTAATGTTCGTGTGTCAGTTAAGATATTCATGGGTGAAGTATGAAACTCAAAATTGCAAGGCGGTTAAGTTTGTACTTTTTCAAGTATCTCCCACGCATGATACTATAAATAAACTTTTATGAACTCACAATGACCCCAAATCTGAGGCCAACACCATTTCTAGATCTAATAGCTATTGCCCAAGCTATGATGTATGTTGATAATTAAAGTCAATATGAACTCACGGTGAACCCTCGATCGTGTAGGGATTTCTCTTGCTGACGATCACACTATTTAATTGAAACTGTACTGCTTTTGTATCTTTTTTTTTACCATTTCTAAATAAAACTCACATTCATGAAAAAATATATGCAGATCTACCTCTAATCTTTGTGTTTCCCTAACGTTTTTGTATGTTTGGGTTGTGTTTATAATAAAATACGCTAAACCGGAGGTGAACGTGAAGCGGCAAATAAAATACCCTAAAATGGAGTTTAACAGATGTGTAAATTAATCGGTAATCTATCGTTTTGGGTGCGTAAAATCGTCAGAGGCTAGTTATGTGGGAAAAAGTTGCCTATTTGTTAAGGCTTTAATAGAAATATAGTGATATATCTGTGTCAAATATTATAGATGACTGAATAATAAACCAAAATCAATGGCTAAATGAATGATGAAAACATTGCTAGTCTTTATTTTTTACTGAAAAGTTTTATTACTTTTGAACAGGTACATTAATGAAACTTTGAAGCATTTTTGTAACTTTCAAAACATAGGCTAAATCCTCCTAAAAATGTGAAATAATTACTAAAATTTAATGAGTCACCTTTTTTTCACATTACTTCTAGGCCTAGGCGATATTACATACCTGAAACGATAGATTACCCATTTTTTAGATCTAGTTTCTCTGTTGACAATTGAAAATAATACCTACTAAATAGTAAATAGGCCTAGTGCCCTAGTAGATCTAAATAGATTTATTATATAATTTAATAGCATACCCTTAGCCAAGATTTATTTATTATTATTAGTAGGCCTATTAAACATAAAATGATAAAAATTTGTGTTAGGTCTAGGGGTGTTGGAAAATTGCGAGACGCGAATGGCGAGGCAGTAAACTGCAAGAAGGGCTCGAAACCGCCGGTCACGTGACATTTTTGCCTAGCATTTTACCTCCACACGATACTTATGGTAGGATGCGAAGCTGTCAGCTAAAAATTTTAATGCGACCGATTTACAGTGATATTTGATGCAGACTTCGTAGATGTTTCGTTTACATTGTTTAAACTTCAGATTTTTCCGGCTCTAGACATTCTGATGATTTGTCAACTTGCGAAATACTGCTGACGATAGATCAGCTTCCTTTTGTGTAAAACACAGAGGACGCAAAGTAATTTTGTTTTATTACGTAGCAGGATGAACCCCCCGGTGTAGCATCAACTCAACCAACCAGCGGGTTTGTTTCATTGAGTTAAATATAAACTCAAAGCAATAATATATTTAATAGGTCAGACCACATAGCACACACGCATGTTGTTTTGTGTCGAGACTTAATAAATTTCAACTAATAAACTAAATAAATAAACTATCTCCCTTTATTTTCTTTAGCGATAATTAAATTAACTAATAAATTTAAGAAATGAGATTGCAAATTTGCTGTATAATTTATTTTTACTATTAAAGAAACAACTACATTGTTTCAATACCACCAGCTCCCTTTCTTGAATCAAACGTTAATTATTATTTTTTAAAGTGCCGTGTAGGAGAGGGTAGAGGGGTTGGGGCAGGGCCATATACTCATTGAAACAGAACGTTGCGGCATGCAGGTATACTATTTCCCCTCAAAAACTCAAGGCAGTGTGATATTACACTGCCTTGAGTTTTTGATGTGTCTTTCTAGTTTCTGAGGAACTTCACTGTGACCCCACAAACGGCAGTTTATTTTTTTATTTTCTCGCGCAGTTTAGAAAACGTGAATGGGCGAAAAGCAGACGACAATGTTTAGAATTTTGAATATCTAGGTATAGATTTTTAAAAATAGCCTAAAATAATATTCTCTTTATGACTCACACTGATCCGTCTATCCAGACTGGATTTTTCTCCTGCTGACAAGAAAACGAGAGGGGGCGGTCATAGGATGTTAAGATATTTGAATTTAAATATATATAAAAAAAATCAAAACTACATTTTAAAAAAGAACAACACACAACATTTGTGATATATCAGCTTCTTTAGTTAATAACTATAAAAAAAAAAAAAAACATCAAACAAATCCCCCCCCCCCCCCCCAGGTATGTCTCGCATTTTCTTCTCGCAGTTTACCCCTTCGCCGTTTCACGTCTCGCAATATCCCAACACCCTAGGCCCAGGGCAGGCCTAATTGGCTAAGTAATAAGCTAATATTACAAATCAAAAGGCACTATGAATTGAAAACATATGTGTACTATCAGAGACAGGAACTTATGTTGATGTCTGTTCCTTATGTAATGTTCAAGTGCAATTTTTATTTTTTTACTAAATTTTTTTCTTTCACATTATAGGTCATTTTTTTCAAAAGCACCTCAAAAAAAGGTTGCAGAAAACACTGTAAATGGCAAAGACAAATCAGAGTCAACAAAACAAGTTGAGGTAAAGCCAAAGGAAGACAAAGAACCACAAAAGAAGAAAGATGAACCCAAAGATAGGTACTGTAACTATAGTTGTTAACAATTAAAATACAAATCTCAGACAGCTATATGTTGTTAATTCATATCTTATTTGCTGCATGCTCTGGTGGTATTTTGTTTTTACATTTTTATGTAATATATATTGTACATTTGCTTTTGCTATGCAGCCAATAAAACACATTTTTTTGAAAAATGAAATGTTAAAATTTTCATCAACTTAAAATGTTTCAAATACATGCTTAAAAATTCTGCTCTTAGATTTTAAAAATAAAATTGAAAATTACAGTTTTACTATCTTGTACTTAAATTTTAAAGTAACTAAAGTTACTATTAAATTCTATTTTAAATTCTTGCATCTAGGATTTAATTTGTTTTAATATTTATCCAACAAAAGAACTAAAAAGTCTCCAGCTGCCTCTACAAAAAAAAAGGCATCGGATGCAGGGAAGAAAGAAAGTCCAAAAGTTGAGAAGAAAAAGAAAGCTACTCCTGTTGAAAATGAGAAAGAAAGCCCACCAGTAAAAAACAAGAGAAGTCCAGCAGTAAAAAATAAGAAAGAAAGCCCACCTGTAAAAAATAAGAAAAGTCCAGCAGTAAAAAATAAGAAAGAAAGCCCACCAGTAAAAAATAAGAAGGAAAGCCCCCTAGTAAAAACTGAGAAAGATACCCCATCAGTGAAAAATAAGAAGGAAAGCCCCCTAGAAAAAACTGAGAAAGATACACCATCAGTGAAAAATAAGAAGGAAAGCCCTCCAGTAAAAACTGAGAAGGATAATAGCTCCCCATTAAAAACGCCTGTCAAGAAAACTGTAAATTCGATAGAACAGGACTCTCCTATTATAAAAAGGAAGCGAGTTAACAAAGCTAGAGTCATTGCCAGTGATGATGAAGATGATCTCAATGATAGTGAAACAAACGAGAATGAAACTGTGAGCCACTTAAATGAAAATAAATCTGAAGAAGAAAGCAACTCTAATGAGGAAAAGCTAGATAAAACACCCTTAAAAAAGGTAATTTGTTGTGTAAGTTTTCATTAGTTTGTTTAACACAACACTGGTAGTTGCATTTATTTCACATGAGAGTACTCTGTATATTAAAATGGTGCTTTGAACTAGAATAACATTAGCGCTAACAGCATTGTTTGGTTGCTCAGGTCACAAGCAACTGTGCAGGAACGCAAACACCGGACGATGACTGTACTGTAACTCCTGAGAAGACACCTGGTGGCTTCTATAAACGTAGAACAGGTAATAGCTTGTTTAGATTATTTTATTATATGCACACTTGAAATGCTATTAATTAAATAAAGCTTAAAATTTCTTATTCCAAGACAATGTCATTTTTAAAATCTAATTCATGATGGAGGAGAAAGATTATTTCGTTGGTTTAAAAAAAATATATTTATGAAAATTATTATGTCACGGTTAATGTTTGTATTACTATCTTTTATTTTTGGTTGACAGCAAGAAAAAGCATTAGTACACCAGCTGCAGGGAAGCGCAAGTCAGATGTGCTGTCTCCTGACGTGGCATCCACTGCCAGCAAGAAGCTGAAGGACAGCAGCTGGGGTTCTGACAGTGACGACAGGCCTGAAGGAGGAAAAAGTAACCAGGTTAAGTCGAAGACTGAGATCAAACTCGCAGAACGTAAAGAGGAAAGGGTGGAGGAGGACATGGACACAGAGGTAAAACCCTAGCTTTGGTCAGGGCTGTTGTCTGTTGGTTGTTATTGGTGCTAATAACCTTTCATTTGTCTAAAAATGATTAGTCAAAGAAATATTGTTATTGGTGCTAATAACCTTTCATCTGTCTAAAAATGACAAGTCAAAGAAATATTGTTATTGGTGCTAATAACCTTTCATCTGTCTAAAAATGACAAGTCAAAGAATTATTGTTATTGGTGCTAATAACCTTTCATCTGTCTAAAAATGACAAGTCAAAGAAATATTTGCTTTGCGTTTTATTTTTACCAACTTCAAACAAAGTAAATTCAGAAAGAATATGGAAAAATTATATTTTGTATAAGGAATAGATAAATAAATGGAGGGAATTTATTTTATATATCTTCAAAGCTAGATTATGTGTTAAGTTTAATGTGAATGTAAACATAAACAGTTTAATTTTTTTGTTTTTATAAAATGAAGGATACAGTAGAGGATAAAGCTGGAACTGAAACGCCTAATAATGAAATTAAATCTGAGAAAAAAAATGGCAAAGTTGAAAAAAAATCATCAATTAAAACAAAACGAAAACTGCTAGAGGAGGATAAAGAAACAAACCAAAAAGAAAAGAAAAAAACTGTTATCAAGGAAGAGAAGACAGCTGGTAGGTTTTCCATGTCTTTTTGTTGTGACCCCTACATTTCAAAGTTGTAACTTTTCTGCTTTTTAACAGAAGTTCACTATTTTCTTCTAAAGGAAAAACCCATCGGGAAAAAAATTAATTTATTTTTTGCCAAACAACTTTTTCCTAAAAATTTGACAGCTTTTTTACAGATGCATTTTTTAATGTTGAATTTTAAACGTTTTATGTAGGAAACAAAAATGTGCAGAGACAGGCGCAGTACTCTTAATGTTAAATGTACAATATTTACTGACACTTTAACAACAGGCTTCTTTATAACCTACATCTTGCCTGCTTGTTATGGTTGCACTGATAGTGAGGCTTACAGCTTGCGACAATGCAAGCAGTCGATTTCATGCAGTCTCAATACTAGCCTACATTGGCTATTATTAAAATATCTATTTTAATTTAGAGTTAATTAGCATTAAGGTTAAAAAGAAAACAATATTGTTTAGGTGTGACACGTTCGGGGGCATTTTTGACTGAGGTGAAGGGGGGAAGGTTATTAAATAAATAGAAGATTAATGTAGCTAGTGTAAGATAAAATAATAAAAAAAAATTATAATAATCTGTTACCACAAGCTGTCAAAAATCACATTTCTATTGTTGTAATGTATTCTTCTAGAAGTGCTTAAAAAAATTGTGAAATACAAAAAAATTGTTTGAGAAATGTGAGCAGCCACACTGAGCAGATCCTTCCCCACCACCCAGCATGTACAACAATTTAGCTTTTTTTATCTGTGAACAATTTTTTATTGGCTGATAATAGTCAAAGCTTTAAATATCAGATGTTCAGCTAAAAATGGTGTAACAATTTTTTATTGGCTGATAATAGTCAAAGCTTTAAATATCAGATGTTCAGCTAAAAATGGTGTAAAAAAAAGGCCCCATCCTGTTTATAAGTATATGTTGTAGTTGCTAATTTTTAAAATTTTTATTAAGTGTTTGATAAATTAGTTTTATGTAACTTAACAGCATTGCTCTTTTTTTTTTCTGTAGATGACAAAACCAAACCTGGCAACACTCCTGTGCACAGTTTTTTTGGTGAGTTCCTGGTTTAGTATGACATTGTGACCTTTTGTGTTTCTGATTTGATGTTGTATAGGTTGTGTCAGATTTTATGGGTTGTGTTCCTGATTAAGTTTTAAGTAACATGTTTGGTTAAAGTTTTAAATGTTACCCCTTATGTTCCAATTGATTTATAATCTGCAACAACAAACCCTTCAGCACCAAGAAACAATTCTAAGGGAGACAAACCAGCTGATACACTACCTAAGGGAGACAAACCAGCTGATACACCATCTAAGGGAGACAAACCAGTGGATACATCAACAAAGGGAGACAAACCAGTGGATACATCTGCAACACCACCAGGCAAGAGCAAAGGGTAAGTAAAATTTATTTTCTTTGTGGTCTATGTGGCCAATTAAAGTAGAACTGAATAGTCCTGCAGTGGCCATTATTCATCGAAACGACTATGGTGTAGTTTGTGCTGGGGTGTAGTTTGTGCCTGATAACTTTAGATCAGGCACTGTCAGTTGTTGGGATGGGAAATATGGAAGAAATTATTTTGTGTAGTCTTTAGTCTGCATGGCTATAGTGGGATTGGGAGGGGGGATTTGAATGAAATATTTGTTTTTAATAGCTGTGATGGTGGTGAGGGGATATTAAAATGTTTTTCTTATGGTCTGCATTACTGTGTGGATGTATGATGTGGGGGGGGGGGGGGGAATGAAATGTTTAAGGGCATGGGCTGGTGATTAATACCCAATTAGCCAAAATGCTTATTTATATACCTAATGATATCATATCTAGCACATAGTTAAAACCAATGATTTAAGTTTTAAAATGGCCAAAAATTTCAAAATTTCTGAGTGCTACAAAACAATTGCTTGTATTAACACTTTTGTCTGGTAAATCTGAATCGGAACATTTTAACTTAATTGTAAGCAGTTAAGATTTGTCTTTTTTTTATGCTGAATCAGTTACACCAAATATATTTTCAGTTGTCTCCCTTACACATATTGCTTTCTTATACCTATAGCCTATATGACAATATGGGACTCCCTTTACATTAATAACATACAATGTGGCAAAATAAAATTGTCTTTTAGTTATTATATTTTTCTATAATACAGGAGCGTAACTTGGGTAAATACTACCCATATAATAATATAACTAATCTATCATATTGTAAAACAGCAATCAATCAATAAAATTTTGAACTAAATATGGTTTAAATGGACAATTTTTAAACAGTAACTTGAAGTTGATAGTTCCAAAAAGTATTTCTATATTATATACCTTTTAACATTTTAACTAATAATGATGAATGAAATACTGAAAATTTTTATAACATTTTGTTATAGTAGTTATATTGAAGGAAGTTGTAAAAACAGCTATAAAAATGTCGGCAAGGCTTATATTTATTCTAAAGATCTGCAAGATAAACTTTTCAAATAGATGTATGTGCTGATGTGAGGTCCTAGTGAAATACTGGGGTTTGGGCGAACTACTGGGCCTGTCCATTCAGCTGTAGGCAGCTGGAAGAAAGAAAATACTAGAGTCAGATGGTGGTGGCTGCACAATTTCTAGATGGTTCTTACTTTTTTACATGCATTCTACAGATGAAAAATTATATGACGCAAATGTGGTCTGTCACACACCCTCACTACATTAAAGACGACGGCTATTACAATTTAACACGAAAACAACAATACATAATCTTTCGACTTAGAACAGGCCTCAACAGACTAAATCAACACATGCACAAAAAACTGAAGGTTGGGTGTAGCGAAATGTGCTCTTGTGGCAAGGCCCCGGAAAACACGGAGCACGTACTCCAGGAATGTACTCTGTATGGCCGGGCAAGAGTCAGACACTGGCCCCAGCCCACCCCACTCAGGGAAAAATTATATGGGACACCTGACAAACTGGAAACCACAGTCCGGTTTGTCCACGAAGTTGGACTTGTTGTCTGAATCCTCCACCATATTCAAAAATTAAGAACGAAGAAGAAGAAGAAGATATGACCTCATTTACTAGTGACTCCAAGGTTGCAGGAGTCACTCTGTTTAAATACTGACTCCAAGGTTGATAGGAGTTACTCTGTTGGTAACTGATGACTCCATTATTAGCATATGACAAGGCAGCCCATTCACCATTGTTACTTAGTTACTCCAAGGTTGGCAGGAGTCAGCCCATTGTTACTTGGTTACTCCAATGTTGGCAGGAGTCAGCCCATTGTTACTTAGTTACTCCAAGGTTGGCAGGAGTCAGCCCATTGTTACTTGGTTACTCCAATGTTGGCAGGAGTCAGCCCATTGTCCCATTGTTACTTAGTTACTCCAAGGTTGGCAGGAGTCAGCCCATTGTTACTTAGTTACTCCAAGGTTGGCAGGAGTCAGCCCATTGTTACTTGGTTACTCCAAGGTTGGCAGGAGTCAGCCCATTGTTACTTGGTTACTCCAAGTTTGGCAGGAGTCAGCCCATTGTTAGGTGGTTACTCCTAGGTTGACAAGAGTCAACCCATTGTTACTTGGTTACTCCAAGTTTGGCAGGAGTCAGCCCATTGTTACTTGGTTACTCCAAGGTTGGCAGGAGTCAGCCCATTGTTACTTGGTTACTCCAAGTTTGGCAGGAGTCAGCCCATTGTTAGGTGGTTACTCCTAGGTTGACAAGAGTCAGCCCATTGTTAGGTGGTGACTGGAATGAGTCTGTTACTGTTGCTGTAAGATCCTCAGGCTAAAAAGACAAAACTTTTGAAGAAATGGGCAGTAGCATAGCCAGGATCGTTTCATGGCTAACACCCCCTAACACCCCCTGCCTACGACACTGGAAATGGCTCATTGAATCAGATGCTTGGACATTCTATCTAGTCCCACTCACACCTGTTATTTTGAGTATATTTAGTCCCATACACCTGGTATTTTGACCAGCCCCCATACACCTGGTATTTTTACCAGTCCCCCCATACACCTGGTATTTTGACCAGTCCCCCAATACACTTGGTATTTTGACGAGTCCACCCCCCCTACACCTGGTATTTTGACCAGTCCCCCCTACACCTGTTATTTTGACCAGCCCCCATACACCTGCATTTTGACCAGCCCCCCTCCCTACACCTGTTATTTTGACCAAAGGTTAATCTGTATTTAAGAGCAACGTTTTGCTGTAGATAAAATATTTGTGTAAGTTACGCTTTCTGGCCTGACTTAATAGGGAAGGTAAAGTAGAGTTTATGTGGTCAGTACTATGCCACCATGACTTTCCCTTACGTAAGTCAGGTACCTGACTGTCAATTGGTAAGATAAAGTAGAGTTTATGTGACTATAACGTATACAGCAACAGTGGTCAGTACTATGTCAGCCGCAATGACTTTCCCTTACGTAAGTCAGGTACCCATCAGAGCTGGGTGGACTCAGGCCACTCCATTCAGTTCAACTCTGTGGACATTTCACCTTAACGTATTCTGCGATGCTCTTAGAGCTTTTGTAGACAAATGCAAATAACGACAATAGAATATGTAATATGTGCATATTGGGGCTCTCTATTTGATATAAAACACGTGCATGTTGGTACTCTGTACGACATACACCATGATAAAAACCCTCTAGCCATACACTGTTAAAGAAAACTGGGATAATTTAACTTAACAAACAGTTTAGCACCAACAGTTACATGAGCATGTTTAATTTTTTTTTTTAAAGTTACCTTTCCAACGTGCCTAAATTGTACTTGAATTGTTAAGTCCTGATGTTGATGGAAGTGACGAGGTATGGGAACAAAATATTGAGTTCCTGCTTGAGTGAGTTTTTGTGAGTGCCCCAGACCTGGGCAGAAGCTGAGAACCGCTGTTGATTAATGGCACTGTCTGACGACAAGACAGGGACCGCTCTTCTAATGGAATTTTCCTCTCATTTCAAACAACTCGCTTAACCCACACATCTCAGCGCGGGCATTTTCTTCTGTTTATAAATACATTTCTCCACCCCGCCAAAACTGACAGTATAGAACCGTTTACCCCCCCACCCCTTGTCGAAACTTTGATTTTTCTCGCCCCCACCCCCACGGGACCCCCCCTTCCCTCCCTCGAGACATCATCGCCATCTACTAGACGCCAATAATCTCTAATCAATTGCGCAAGGAAACGTCTAGATTTCACCCGTGGGGTTTTCTCTCGACTGTATATCGTTTGGGTGGCTTCCCTTGACTGTATATCGTCCTTAAGGTTTACATAAAAAACTTGGATAAAAATTTTTTTCTGTCACTAGCTCGATTTTTTTTTAGGTTTTTATATCTTCGGGTTGAAAGTTCTGTATTTTATTTAAAAAATTTGTATCTAAGGAAATCTTAAGCAATTGTTTTGGGGTTTTAAATTTGAAAACTGTGGACCCGGTTTAACAACGGCGGTCAATGCCCGAATATAGCGCACAGTATGGTGGTACCACTGGTAGACTATTTACATAACAAGTATGACAACATACGTCATCAGTGTCACATGACCACATACGCCATCATATTGTCACATGACCACATACACCAACATATTGTCACATGACCACATACACCATCATATTGTCACATGACCACATACACCATAATAATCACATGACCACGTACACGACCATATTATCACATGACCACATACACCATATTGTCACATGACCACATACACCAACATAATGTCACATGACCACATACACCATCATATTGTCACATGACCACATACACCATCATATTGTCACATGACCACATACACCATCATATTGTCACATGACCACATACACCATCATAATGTCACAGGAGCACATACACCATCATATTGTCACATGACCACATACACCAACATAATGTCACATGACCACATACACCATCATATTGTCACATGACCACATACACCATCATATTGTCACATGACCACATACACCATCATAATGTCAAATGACCACGTTCACCATCATATTGTCACATGACCACATACACCATCATATTGTCACATGAGCACATACACCACCATATTGTCACATGACCACATACACCATGAGACTGCCACACGACCACATACACCATCATATTGTCACATGACCACATACACCATCATATTGTCAAATGACCACGTACACCACCATAATGTCACATGACCACATATACCATCATATTCTCACATGACCACATACACCACCATATTGTCACATGACCACATACACCACCTGAGTGTCACATGACCACATACACCATCAGTGTCACATGACCACATACACCATATTGTCACATGAGCACGTACACCATCTTGCTGACCGTCACTGACCACCATTTGAACAGGACCACAACAACCAGTGAACGATTTAACCTAACCACAACAAACGTAGATCTAACCCACAAAGATCGAGAGTTAACCCTCATTGACCTTTGACATGTTCACCTTTTCCATTATCTAGTTTAACCCCCCCCACCCCCAAGTCTGGAGCCCCGGGCCTGTAATTCCCCAGCCCGTACCGTCTGGACACGTGTAACAAATGTATTGGCAATGTTGCCGGCAGCCCGACGTGAGGAACTACAGAACATTCCAATCTTTGAGCTATTTTCTTTTCTTGGTGCCCAAACTCTGGACGGAATCTCGTCTCTTCGTCTTTACTCTCCAAATTTAATTAAGATTCTTGCACGGTTGTGGCGGGGAAGAGGGGGGGGGGGGCGACTCTTTACTGCATTGGTCGTTATTTCACACAACTTTTTGCTAAACTTGTCGATTTTTTGGTAATTTGTTCACACATGTTTTGCTGAACTTGTCAGTCCTCACAAGTTTTGTTGAATTTGTTAGTTCTCACAAGTTTTTGCTGAATTTGTTAGTTCTCACAAGTTTTGCAGAATTAGTTCTCACAAGTTTTATGCCTTATGTAGAAGACACGGTGTGGTTGTGGGGGGGGGGATCAAAAGGCAGCGGTTCTAGAAGAACTGTATAGACATTCTAGTAGCGTTTCAAATATTCTCCCGTGGATGACGTAGCAGATTTAATTAACTTCAAGATTAAAAGAATTCCTCTTGTCTAAAAATAGCACGTGTCCTGTTGTGACGTAAGTTTCGAGATGGTCTAGTTGGTGCCCACAGTCGTGCATGAGCCGCTTGATTAAACTCTGGTGGTAGCTAGACCTAACCTCCACACAGACCTAACCTCCACCCAGACCTAACCCCCCCCCCCAACCTAACCTCCTCCCAGACCTAACCTCCTCCCAAACCCATCTTCACCAAGACCTATCTGCACCCATCTAGACCCTCCCCTCTGTAGACTTACCCCCTCCACCTTCTCCACCCCACTAAAAACCGACAATACCATATCTAAATCTTTACCCCGACCCTAAATTCCCCGCGCGGCTTGCGCCCAGCTGGACCCTCAAAAACGAAACAAGCGGAGTGAGTGTAACAGTTGTCTCACAGTTCACAACAGCTGATTTACCTCGGTCCATACAGGATTGGTTGATTTACCTCGGTCCACACAGGATTGGTTGATTTACCTCGGTCCATACAGGATTGGCTGATTTACCTCAGTCCACACAGGATGGGTTGATTTACCTCGGTCCACACAGGATTGTTGGATTTACCTCAGTCCATACAGGATTGGTTGATTTACCTCAGTCCACACAGGATGGGTTGATTTACCTCAGTCCACACAGGATTGGTTGATTTACCTCGGTCCACACAGGATTGTCGAAGGAAACGATGTGACCAATTGAAATGCTAATAGCGTTTGTCTCTATTTGTATCTAAAGAATCCATACGTTTCCTGGCCTGTCTAGAGAGTCTGTTTAAAATTCTTCAATTTACATTCAATTTGTTTTTTTTTGCACCCCTCCCCGTGCAGTACTGTGGGGTGGGAGGGGGATGGAATCAGAACGGTCTCTTTCCTAGCTGTCCGCCTTTCCCTTTGAACAAATATCCCACGAAATTTTGATTAATGCTGGTTGTGTTGCTGTTCAAACTTGGAGATGACACGTAAACATCTGTAGACAACAACATATTTAGACAACACATTACATGTAAACAACACAACCAATGTAAACAACCCATGTCGACACAACAACATATTTAGACAACACATTACATGTAAACAACACAACCAATTTAAACAACCCATGTCGACACAACATATTTAGACAACACATTACATGTAAACAACACAACCAATGTAAACAACCCATGTCGACACAACATATTTAGACAACACATTACATGTAAACAACACAACCAATGTAAACAATCCCTATAGACAATCCCCCGAAGACAACACATAAAAACACTCCTGCTAGAAACTCAACTGTTTTATTAGAAAATATACTTTAACAAAATCTACAAAAAACAACTATAAAATCAACTTAAGACCATCCATAAAATGCCCTCATCGGGTGTGCTATGCCTTGAATATACCCGTGCCATTCTACTCACCCTTAAGAAACCTTAGGTTGCCTGACACGGTGGTAAAATGGGTGGAACTAAACCCAACGGTAAAACCTCTCAAATGTTTCACTGATGGAGCTGATGGCTGTCTAGACATTCCCATCTCAGTAAGGTTTTCATGGATAGCCCTTTGATATTTCTCTAGCCCTGCCTTAGTTGGCTGTTTATGGATAGCCCTTTAGGCTGTTTGTGGATAGCCCTTTAGGCTGTTCATGGATAGCCCTTTAGGCTTTTCATGGATAGCCCTTTAGGCTTTTCATGGATAGCCCTTTATGCTGTTTATAGAGCCCTTTAGGCTGTTCATGGATAGCCCTTTGACATTTATCTAGCTACACCCTTACAAAAATAGAAAACTCTACGTCACAACCTGGTTATACACAACACGATATAAAAATATTTGTTCAGATTATCATCTTATTCGAGATGTGAACATTCGTTCCCTTAGTGATGTGCCTTTACACAGGAACACTTATGTCATGCGTCATGAACTATGACTCCCTGTGTTGCCGTCATGAACTATGACTCCCTGTGTTGCCGTCATGAACTATGACTCCCTGTGTTGCCGTCATGAACTATGACTCCTAGTGTTGCCGTCATGAACTATGACTCCCTGTGTTGCCGTCATGAACTATGACTCCCTGTGTTGCCGTCATGAACTATGACTCCCTGTGTTGCCGTCATGAACTTTGACACCCTGTGTTGTCGTCATGAACTATGACTCCCTGTGTTGCCGTCATGAACTATGACTCCCTGTGTTGCCGTCATGAACTTTGACACCCTGTGTTGCCGTCATGAACTATGACTCCCTGTGTTGCCGTCATGAACTATGACTCCCTGTGTTGCCGTCATGAACTATGACTCCTAGTGTTGCCGTCATGAACTATGACTCCCTGTGTTGCCGTCATGAACTATGACTCCCTGTGTTGCCGCCATAAACTATGACCCATGCAAATACAGAATTTAGGATCAGAATGGTCATTATCGCGATTACTATAGCCGTTGTAACAAGAAACTTGAGTTGGATATCGCTTCAGTTCGAGGCTGACCTATAGCATAACTTCAAATCGAGGCTGACCTATAGCATAACTTCAAATCGAGGCTGACCAATAGCATAACTTCAAATCGAGGCTGACCTATAACATAACTTCAGTTCAGTTCAAGGGCCATCTTCAAACTTCTGCCTATTTGCTCACTTAGCCAATTAGCGGCCATCTTCTGCTCGATTTAACCGTTCTTTTAAAATTCATAAACCAGAGCTTAATTGCTTCAGTTCTTGACGGGAGTGAGTACTCACTAGCCATCGTCCGGCCTGAACGTGAGTGACCATTGTCCAGCCACCCTTTGGCCCCCTCCCCCGTGCGGCCATAAATCGTGTGAAGCGTAAACTCATCTCCTTAGGTCTAACCTAGCGTCAGCGTCACAATGGCGTCACCGTCCTGACATCCACTTTAATTGTGGGGAGGGGGAGGAGGGGGGGGGGAGACAAATTGGTAGCCTGTAGTGGAGTATCGATCCCAGAATACGGTCATCACGTGATTGGCTGGACACAGGTAGGTTTCTAGAGTTGGTACGTTTAAACTGATTACACATCGTCACAATATTAAAGCGTAGCACGGCAAACGTTATTCTAATCAATTACAATTTTGATACTTAGGATCTTACACATCATTATCTTATACATTATATCAGTCGTCAAACAAAATAGTAGTGTTCACTTGATATGACAATCTAGACATTTAAAAACACCAGTAAATGATCTTTGATCGTTTCACTACCAACACACGCACCACCTACTGAATACCTCGAAATTAGAACCTAATTGTGTTTTAGAGGTGTATGAGACATCGACATTGCATTTTTGCTCAAGTAAACACACCTTTGATTCTTTGTTACATAATATCCATTTCTAGCTTAGTTACAACATATAATAGACACATTCAGTTACAAAATAGCAACTTTCGACGGTACAAAATAGCAACTTTCGACGGTAACAAAATATCAAGTTTGGACTTACAAAATATACTAAACCTTTGAATTACAAAAAAAAATAATTAATTTTAGACTTGGTTACAAAATAAATCAACTTTTCACACTTGAGTTACAAAATATGATCAACTTTCGACTCAGTTACATTTGAAAAATAGTTACATCAAAGTACCAATGTTTGACTCAGTTAATCAAACTATCAACTTTCGACCACCATTTACATCAGATTATCAACTTTTGACCATCAATTTTTTTTTTTGCTAAAAGTTCTGAAAAGCAGTTTTTTGGCTAGAATCAGATATGGAGAATCATTAGCCTAACCTCGCATTGTTCTATTTAAATAAAAGATGTACGCTGGTGTTGTAGCTTAGTTTTAAATTAATTATTCTTTGGTCCTGGCCAATCTAAAGACTCAAGACAATAAGAAACAAATAGATTTTTGGCTGTTGCTCTATGTTGTTTCTGTGCTACGGAGATACGTATTTTAACATTCCAACGTGGTATTTCAATATACCTAAGTTAATGGTAGGGGTCCTAGGTCGTAAAGGTTTAAGAGATGATGAGTTTTTACTTGGTGCCTGTCATATGGACCACCTAGCCCACAGTTTGGTGGGCTTTTTGTGAACACCCTCGGTGGTCCATTTCCGGTAGCATTCATTCAATTCATACCTGTGTTAGTCTATTACTAGTAGCATTAATTTAATTCATACATTTGGTAGTCTATTGCTAGTAGCTTACATTCAATTTATACATTTGTTAGTCTATTTCTGTTAGCATCCATTCAATTCATACCTGTGGTAGTCTATTGCTAGTAGCATCCATTCAATTCATACCTGTGTTAGTCTAATGCTGGTAGCATCCATTCAATTCATACATGTGCTGTGATGGTCTATTGCTAGTAGCATTCATTCAATTAATACATTTGTTAGTCTATTTCTGGTAGCATCCATTCAATTCATATATTTGGTAGTCTATTGCTAGTAGCTTACATTCAATTCATACCTGTGGTAGTCTATTGCTAGTAGCATTAATTTAATTCATACATGTGGTAGTCTATTGCTAGTAGCTTACATTCAATTCATACATTTGGTAGTCTATTGCTAGTAGCATTCATTCAATTCATACATTTGGTAGTCTATTGCTAGTAGCTTACATTCAATTCATACATTTGGTAGTCTAGTTCTGGTAGCATTCATTCAATTCGTACATGTGGTAGTCTATTGCTAGTAGCTTACATTCAATTCATACATGTGGTAGTCTATTGCTAGTAGCATACATTCACCTCACACACGACACTGAGTGAAACTTGTCTCCCACTGATTGACACACACATCTACAAGACTACGACTAGGAGATTATCCATTGGTTGCAACACGTTGTAGATGGCGCTACTGACCACGTGATGAGCGCGCGCCGGGACTACTTCCGGTGTTGACGCTGAATAGTTTGTGATGTAGGTTAGCCTCCAATCGAACAGAAATCCCAAAAGTTGTGCTGTTGTCAGTCCTCGAACAGGATGTGTCCGGAAAAGGATGAAAAATGGTTGAGTATGGCTGAGTTTTCGTTGAGCTGTATCCACACGTGGTCCTCCCGCCCCAGCTTGAGTATGATGGTGTTACTTCCTGTGCCGTGACGCGCCTGCGCATCGCCGTGGAACGCCATTTGATGGTCGTTGTTGAGCATGAGCCAGCCGTAGGCGGTTTGGTTCTCCATGCTCAACATGTGTACGGTGAACAGGTAGGTGCCGTTTACCTGTGGGGGGATATGTGTGGGTTAGACTGGTAGGGGATGTGTGGGTTAAACTTTGGGGGATGTGTGGGTTAAACTGGTGTGGGTTAAACTGTTGGGGGATATGTGTGGGTTAAACTTTGGGGGATGTGTGGGTTTAACTGGTGAGGGATATGTGTGGGTTGAACTGGTGGGGATATGTGTGGGTTAAACTGGTGGGGGATATGTGTAGGTTAAACCGGTGGGGGGAATACGTGTGGGTTAAACTGGTGTGTAGGTTAAACTGGTACGTGTGGGGGATGTGTGGGTTGAACTGGTGGGGGATATGTGTAGGTTAAACTGGTGGGGGATATGTGTAGGTTAAACTGGTGGGGGATATGTGTGGGTTAAACTGGTGTGTGGGGATATGTGTGGGTTGAACTGGTACGTGTGGGGGATGTGTGGGTTAAACTGGTGTGTGGGGATATGTGTGGGTTGAACTGGTACGTGTGGGGGATGTGTGGGTTAAACTGGTGTGTGGGGATATGTGTGGGTTGAACTGGTACGTGTGGGGGATGTGTGGGTTAAACTGGTGTGTGGGGATATGTGTGGGTTGAACTGGTACGTGTGGGGGATGTGTGTGGTTTAAACGTAACGTATATGTGTGTGGGGGATATGTGTGGGTTAGACTGGTGGAAGATGTGTGGGTTAAACTGGTGGGGGATATGTATGGGTTAAACTGGGGGATAATTTAGGTTAGAAGAGATGGGGGGGGGGGACATTCTTTCAATGAAGGAAACCCTTATCAGCATGGTTGTATAAAACGTTAAATGTAGCATGGTGTCGAAACGTATTCATGTTTTGTAAGGGAGGGGGACGGAACATAGTATTTTCCAGTTATACTGTGATTTTAGCTATAAAGATAAGAGATGACACTTTTCATCAGTCATCTGATTTGTATCATATGTCCTATCAGAGGCGTAGCGAGGGGGGGGGGTGGCGGGGGGTGCGGACCGCACCGGTTGACACCATTTAGGGGGGTGACACCAAGGCAAAAAAATAGCAAAATATATAGAGAAAAACTTGAGGGGGGGGGGGTGCAAATCGAAAGTTCGAGTTCCCCGGGAAGGGTCGCTACGCTTCTGGGGGGGGGGGGTGACACCCGACCTTGCTACGCCACTGTGTCCTATCACCCTCTTTATTGTCCCATCACTGTACAATATGGAATCGAGGCTAACTTTGCGTATCAAATGAGACGAATACATGGAATCGATACCTACTTTACATATGAAATGAGACGAGTACATGGAATCGATACCTACTTTACATATGAAATGAGACGAGTACACGTCGAAGCTGTCCCCCAGGTTGAGGTGGACCTTGTCGAATGTGATGGGCGTCTTCTGGGGCACTGGACCCAGGGGCTCGCTCCTGGTCACCGTGAAGGCAATCCTGGCTGGCTGCTCACCTTTCGGCCCTCTCACCCCCTGCTCACCTGGTGCACCTGGGGGAGGGGAGACTTGATTTAGGGCTGGGGTACCGTAGGATAGGTCATATTTGGGTAGGTCAAACACTTGGGTAGGTCATACAGTTGAGTAGGTCATACGGCTAGGTCATACAGTTGGGTAGGTCATACAGTCGGGTAGGTCAGACTGTTGGGTAGGTCATACAGTCGGGTAGGTCATACAGTTGAGTAGGTCACACAGTTAGATAGGTCATTCAATTGGGTAGGTCATTCAATTGGCTACGTCATGCAGTTGGGTAGGTCATGTAGTAGACAAAGTTAAGTGGAGATGTCTTGGCCGATGTCTAAACGCCTGTCTTTTGACTCATAGCCTTGTCCCCTTACATCTGACATCATTGTTTGGACCACGTGACCCCCCATGATAAAAACATGTTAGAATACATGTCTTCGCAACAAATGAATCATTCAACTGAAACTATTTTGTTGCATCAGATACCTATAGCCACAGTTTGTCTAACCCACAAGTTTAGAACCCCTGGACCAGTGCAACTAATCTCTTAAATCTTTAAATCATGTCATAGTCCCCCCTCCTCCCCCCCCCCCCTCCCCTCTGTGCGACATTACCCGCTTTAATCCAGACTAAATTGTGGCGGGAAACTCCGTGCATGCATCGTTTGCTTTTATCTCAGGGGACTTCCAGCACTGACCTGATGGCTGGACGGCCAGAACTGACCTTATGGCTGGACGGCCAGTACTGACCTGATGGCTGGACGGCCAGCACTGACCTAATGGCTGGACGGCCAGCACTGTCCTTATGGCTGGACGGCCAGCACTGTCCTTATGGCTGGACGGCCAGCACTGTCCTTATGGCTGGACGGCCAGCACTGTCCTTATGGCTGGACGGCCAGCACTGTCCTTATGGCTGGACGGCCAGCACTGTCCTTATGGCTGGACGGCCAGCACTGTCCTTATGGCTGGACGGCCAGCACTGTCCTTATGGCTGGACGGCCAGCACTGTCCTTATGGCTGGACGGCCAGCACTGTCCTTATGGCTGGACGGCCAGCACTGACCTGATGGCTGGACGGCCAGCACTGACCTGATGGCTGGACGGCCAGCAATGACCTGATGGCTGGACGGCCAGCAATGACCTGATGGCTGGACGGCCAGCACTGACCTGATGGCTGGACGGCCAGCACTGTCCTTATGGCTGGACGGCCAGCACTGACCTGATGGCTGGACGGCCAGCAATGACCTTATGGCTGGACGGCCAGCACTGACCTGATGGCTGGGAATGTGTGGACTGAGACTGTCTGGTCTAAGAAACTATCTGGACACTGTCATGATTCTGGCACTGTCTAGACAGTGGGATAGTTTAAACCCTACGATGTCTTAACTAGGCCCGCAGTGTCTCGAAATGTCTCAGTGACGGTTTGATTTAATCCCACCCACGGATTCATTAAGACGAGTTGTAACTTATAACCAAAGCGAATGCTGGCATTGAGTGTGATAATTAGAAGAAAGAAATTTTCTGTGGTCCCAGACGGTGCTAGAAGAACTGGCTCACCTGTAGGGCCCTGTGATCCCAGGTCCCCTTTCGGCCCCGGCAGACCGTTGGGCCCACATTCTCCTTTGACGCCCTTCCTGCCCCGGGCGCCCTTAGGTCCAGCCGGTCCCGTCTCGCCCCTCATCCCTGAAATGTCCACGTTAATGTTTACAGGTTTATGTTCAATAACTCATTACACTCCGCTCATTACACTCAGCTCATTACACTCAATACACTAAGATCATTACACTCAACTCATTACACCCAGTGCACTAAGGTCATTACACTCATTACATTCAACTCACTACATTCAACACATTACATTCAACTTATTACATTCAACTCATTACACTAAGGTCATTACACTCAGCTCATTACATTCAAGTCATTACACTAAGGTCATTATATTTAACATATTACATTCAACTGATTACACTCATTGCACTAAGGTCATTACACTCAGCTCATTACACAAAGATGTGTCAGTCAGTTTTTAGGGACCCACGACATTTAGGGACCCACGACATTTAGGGGCCCACGACATTTAGTGACCCACAACTCACCCGTGAAGCCTTTAGTTCCGGTCTCCCCCTTCTCACCCTTGGCTCCCTGAGTCCCGGGCTGACCGTTGTTACCGTGCATACCGTGCATGCCAGGCACGCCCTGCAGGCCGGGCAGACCTCGGCAGCACTGGTTGCACTGCTCGTCCGTCTTGTGGTTGTAGTAGGTGGCGGCGTAGATGGCGGGCAGGAGGGCCAGCACCAGCACCTGGCTCAACGTCCTCTCTGGGCCGCTGGGGGAGGACTGGCTCATGGCTCTGAAACATAGAGTGGCCCGTGGCTCTGATATTTTACATTTAACTGACCTTTTATGAAACCTCCAGCTCATGTCTAGTACACAGCCCCTTATGAAACCAATTTGCAATGCCCCGTCCCATCCCGTGCGGTATCTCCTAATTAGAGCCCACACAACCTACCTTCCAGTTTATCACCATACCGTCTCAAGGCAACCTTCCGTTCAATGCCCCATCCTTTATGAAACCTAAGTTAAAATCACAAAACCTACCTTCCAGTGACCCCCCCGCCCAGTGCTCCACCCCTGTGGCACCTAGCCCTGTCCCCCTCCCCCCGCCCAGTGCCCCACCCCTGTGGCACCTATTTCCGTCCCCCCCCCGCCCAGTGCCCCACCCCTGTGGCACCTAGCCCTGTCCCCCCGCCCAGTGCCCCACCCCTGTGGCACCTAGCCCTGTCCCCCTGTGCCGACATGAGGCTGTGAAGACATTCATCACTACGGCACGAGATGGTCGCTATTGATTGTTGCCGTGTCTGGTTACAGACCCGGGTCGCTCTCAGACATTTGTCAAAGTCTCAGGAAATAGGCATTTGTATGGGGGGTGTAGGGAGGCACCAAGTGTTCCTAACGTTTTGTATGGGGGGTGTAGGGAGGCACCAAGTGTTCCTAACGTTTTGTATGGGGGGTGTAGGGAGGCACCAACTGCCCCTAACTTTTGTATGGGGGGTGTAGGGAGGCACCAACTGCCCCTAACTTTTTGTATGGGAGGTGTTGGAAGGCACCAACTGACCCTAACTTTTTGTATGGGGGGTGTAGGGAGGCACCAACTGCCCCTAACTTTTTGTATGGGAGGTGTTGGAAGGCACCAACTGACCCTAACTTTTTGTATGGGGGGTGTAGGGAGGCACCAACTGCCCCTAACTTTTTGTATGGGGGGGGGGTGTAGAAAGGCACCAACTGCCCCTAACTTTGGGAGGTGTAGGAAGGCATCAACTGCCCCTAACTTTTTGTATGGGAGGTGTAGGAAGGCACCAACTGCCCCTAACTTTTTGTTTGGGAGGTGTAGGAAGGCACCAACTGCCCCTAACTTTTTGTATGGGGGGTGTAGGGAGCCATCAAGTGCCCCTAACTTTTTGTATGGGAGGTGTAGGGAGGCACCAACTGACCCTAACTTTTTGTATGGGGGGTGTAGGGAGGCACCAAGTGTTCCTAACGTTTTGTATGGGGGGTGTAGGGAGGCACCAAGTGTTCCTAACGTTTTGTATGGGGGGTGTAGGGAGGCACCAACTGCCCCTAACTTTTGTATGGGGGGTGTAGGGAGGCACCAACTGCCCCTAACTTTTTGTATGGGAGGTGTTGGAAGGCACCAACTGACCCTAACTTTTTGTATGGGGGGTGTAGGGAGGCACCAACTGCCCCTAACTTTTTGTATGGGAGGTGTTGGAAGGCACCAACTGACCCTAACTTTTTGTATGGGGGGTGTAGGGAGGCACCAACTGCCCCTAACTTTTTGTATGGGGGGGGGTGTAGAAAGGCACCAACTGCCCCTAACTTTGGGAGGTGTAGGAAGGCATCAACTGCCCCTAACTTTTTGTATGGGAGGTGTAGGAAGGCACCAACTGCCCCTAACTTTTTGTTTGGGAGGTGTAGGAAGGCACCAACTGCCCCTAACTTTTTGTATGGGGGGTGTAGGGAGCCATCAAGTGCCCCTAACTTTTTGTATGGGAGGTGTAGGGAGGCACCAACTGACCCTAACTTTTTGTATGGGGGGTGTAGGGAGGCACCAACTGCCCCTAACTATGGGAGGTGTAGGGAGGCACCAACTGCCCCTAACTTTTTGTATGGGAGGTGTAGGGAGGCACCAACTGCCCCTTACTTTTTGTATGGGGGGGGGGTGTAGAAAGGCACCAACTGCCCCTAACTTTGGGAGGTGTAGGAAGGCACCAACTGCCCCTAATTTTTTGTATGGGAGGTGTAGGAAGGCACCAACTGCCCCTAACTATGGGAGGTGTAGGGAGGCACCAACTGCCCCTAATTTTTTGTATGGGAGGTGTAGGAAGGCACCAACTGCCCCTAACTTTTTGTATGGGAGGTGTAGGGAGGCACCAACTGCCCCTAACTTTTTGAACGGGAGGTGTAGGAAGCATGGGCGGATTAAGCTTGGGCAGGGCCCCAAGCTTAAAATGTTTGGGGGCCCCTGATATATATATATATATATGTATATATATATATATATATATATATATAAAACTCATTTTTAGCAAGATTATATGTCCCGTCCCCGCTTCCCCCCCCTAACCACTACCACAGCACACACACTAACACACACTAACAGAACACAAAGAGGCGAGATCCATCCGCTACGTCAGCAGTACTAAATATAATACAGTCATGTTATGTCTGTTTACAGTCATATTATGACTGTTTACTTTAAGCCTGTAGAAGTTTCCGATCTCTGCCCCGCGATCTAGCCGGGTACCAGACGGTAGGACGATGTCCCGCGTCTGGTGGTGTCTTAGGTGTCATCCATTTATAAGGCCCACAAAAAAAGTTGAATTTCCACAGTCGCCCTTTAAAGAACGCCATACCTGGCCTGTTTCTGTCTAGGCTTAATTTAGACCTAAATGTCGGTTACCTTATTATAGGGATTATATAGGTTCATATCTAAGAACACCAAACACAGATGGGTACTGTGAGGGTGGGTATTTTTAAGAGATGTGGAACGAATGAATCCAATAACACACAGTTCAAGTTCAACTATAATTGTTCTTTATTAAAATGATATATATGTTCAAGTTTCTACCTAACTGATCTACACTGTACTATTTACTTCTACTACTGACTGTTCATACCACATGCTACCTACTACTACGCACTCCCATGACCAATCCTAACACTAACTGTTCTCTACATTCTACAACCTAACACCTTCTACCTTCGCTAGCTAATCATGATCTCCTAACTATCTACATTCTCGGCCGTCTCTGACCGCTACCTAACAACTCCTGGCCTATCGCTCTACTGCCCCACGCCTCAGTGGTCAGCTGACCATACCACGTGACCGGTCAGTCTCTGAATTTTCATTGGTCTACCTCTGACTAACACGCTAAAGCCTATTTCTGCTATCTACCTGGCTTCCACGCAACATTGCGTCATCACATATCTCCCTCCCTTTCTGTAGCTGACAAATTATATTTTTCAGCGTCTGCTACTAATCTAATACATCAACAACTATCTATCTTACTACTCTATTCTATCCCTAACATCAATCATATAAATCAAATAAAAAATGGGACAGCACAGTTTACAAAAACATAAACTCTTGTGTCTGTGTTCTTGAAAGAAATGTCATTGTTCTAGTTCCTGAAATCTTGTGGTGTGACTGGTGTCTCTGCTTGCTAATGTATGTCTATGTTATGGTATGTGTGAATTCAATCATGTGAAACTCAGTTCTGGCTAGGTTGTCGTGTACTGGCCTTGAGCTAATCTTAGTAGAATGTGAAACTGGTTGAACGGCTCAGCGAGCAGTGTAAGTGTATGTGTACGTGTTATGTAATTGTTGGCGTTCCTCTGTGGTGGGTGGGTTGTGTCGAGTTTGATGTAAATTCCCGTGAGGCGGGTGTATGCGTAACTTCGTTGGTCAATGTGATGACGCAACAATCTCAACGCTGGTTGAGACGTCCACGTAGAGTGGTTATACGATGAACTGGAGCTGTCTGATGCGGTGGCGAACAATGACGTAACGTTCCGACGCTGGGAACTTGGACGATGGGTCGTCTACCCTTTGTATGTGCCGACGTAGGTGTACGTAGCTGGCGGTCTGTTATTCAACTCCAGTGCGGGGGGCTAAGCGGTGGCGATGCGTCCGCTGTCTTGACCAGGGCAATTCTCTGTTCAGCAGGTCTGTCCGCTGTCCAGGTAATTCAACGTAATCAGGGCTTCAGGTGGCGGCACTCTTTGAAGTGTCTGCTTCTCATCTGGTCTCTTTCTGAATAAGCGTAGTGGGTCTGAAAATTGTATTACGAGACCATGAGCAATGGTTTTACGTGACCATTTTAGTGCCCGCGCAGACAAGTATTCAGACAGAGGTACCTTCCATAAAAAAAAAAAACCTCAATCCCAAATTTAAACGTGCTGAACATTTGTCTGGCGGTAAATACAGCATACAAATATACATTACAAAATTAACCAAACAAAAAAAAATCAGTACACTCTAATCTAACAACAATCTGTAAAGCCTAATAACTCAATAGACGTAAACACTACTAGAGCATAGAAATAGCTTCACAAAAAGAATAGACATGTGAGTGTATATCAATAATATTCTGCCATTTCAAATCAATATTTCAACACGTAATCATATAGTGGAGCAGCTCTCACTATCTGACTTCTGACAAAAAACTGGCTGGCTTGACTTAATGACTGACTTCACTTATGACTTCAGTAACCTGACTTATTTCACTTTAACTGACTTCAGTAACTTCACTTATTTCACTTTGACTTCAGTAACTTGACTGACTTCAATTTAACGACTGATTCCACTTTGACGACTTCAATTACTTCAACTGGACGACTAACTTCACTTTGAAGACTAACTTGACCTCGACGACTTCACTTCAATTCAACTTAAAAGACTTCACTGACCGACTTAAACTTCGACGACTTAAACGTCTTCACTTTGACTTCAAAGACTTTTCCTTGACTTCAACTACTTCAATATGACTTCAAAGACTTCACTTTGACTTCAACTACTTCAATATGACTTCAAATAATTCACTTTGTCTTCAACAACTTCACTATTACTTCAAAGACTTCACTTTGACTTCAACAACTTCAATATGACTTCAACGACTTCAATATGACTTCAAAGACTTCAATATGACTTCAAAGACTTCACTTTGACTTCAACAACTTCAACATGACTTCAAAGACTTCAACGACTGACTTAGATTAACCTTACTTCAACTTCAAAGACTTTAACTTTGACTTCAAAGATTTCAACGACATCACTTTGATTTCAAAGACTTCACTGTAACTTCGACGATTTCACTTCTGCACTGTGACCTTAACGACTTTAATATAACATCAAAGACTTTTCTTTGACTGCAACATGACTTCAACTACGTCACTTTGACCTCAACTACGACTTTAACAACTTATTGACTGACTTGACTGACGTCAAATAACAGTTCTGACTTATACTTCACTGACTTCAATAACACAATTGACTTCAGTTTGACCATACTGACTTCGACTTCAACTTTTATCGACTTCATGCCGATTTTCTCGACTTCTTAGATCAACACAAAAACTCGACTTGACTTCACTATTATGTCCGTTGTTCAAGATCATTTATGGAGACGGTCCGGGTCATATTCCTGATCATGGGGTTGATGTTCTAGGGCAGTTGCGTGTTATCTATGTGCTGTACTTCCAGTTTCACTAATTCTATCGCTAACTCTGCTTTTGTTCTTGACATGTCTTACTATCTTGACTATCTTGTTTTCTAATCTGCTCTTTATAGATGTTTCAAATTCTTCTCCTGTCTTGTCTAATGGTATGCCCTGTTTATAGCATTGAAACTCTGCCTCCATGGTTGTGTATGTGTGTGTGTGTGTGTTGAGGAAAGTAAACAAAACTAAGGCAACAGGGCGTAACAACAGAATGTGTAAGACAGAAAAACCGCTGGTACAAGCTATCCAGCACGGGTATAAACCCAAACGTTTAAAAAAATGTTTTGGAAGGTACTTATCTTTTTGGACATGTAGACTGTTTCCTTGTGTTGTTAATCCAAACTCGTTCCGGCTGAAGAAGTCCGCTTTGTGATGAGTTAGAGAAAGCTGTACACCAGTTGTACTCCGTCATGAGTAAACCGATATACTTTCTTTCCCGTCCTCGATCCGCGGTTCGTCCCGCTGCTCCACCAGTTGTGAGGGTGGGTATTTTTAAGAGATGTGGAACGAATGAATCCAATAACACACAGTTCAAGTTCAACTATAATTGTTCTTTATTAAAATGATATATATGTTCAAGTTTCTACCTAACTGATCTACACTGTACTATTTACTTCTACTACTGACTGTTCATACCACATGCTACCTACTACTACGCACTCCCATGACCAATCCTAACACTAACTGTTCTCTACATTCTACAACCTAACACCTTCTACCTTCGCTAGCTAATCATGATCTCCTAACTATCTACATTCTCGGCCGTCTCTGACCGCTACCTAACAACTCCTGGCCTATCGCTCTACTGCCCCACGCCTCAGTGGTCAGCTGACCATACCACGTGACCGGTCAGTCTCTGAATTTTCATTGGTCTACCTCTGACTAACACGCTAAAGCCTATTTCTGCTATCTACCTGGCTTCCACGCAACATTGCGTCATCACAGGTACCTAGATCAATCTCAAATTTTAAAAATACTAAAGGAAGCTAAGCATAAATCTAGAACTGATCAGAATGTCTCATTTGCTGAGAACAACTAAATATGTGAACTCTACTGTGTAAAGCATCTTTCATACCTTTCTTAGTAGTGTAGTGGGTAAGCAAAAAAGGCCAGCAATTTTTTCATTGATTGCTAAGGCTGGTCAATAATGTTGCTTGTCTGGATTCTTGCGAGTGAGACATAATTCATAATGTAGACCATATGACTAACATTTGTATTATGTTAATGTTTGTTACTACCTCGTTACACGATCTGACGCTATCTGACTAAATAACTTTCAAGTGTGTGCATTTTTCAAAAGGCGTCAATCATAGACTCATGTGTCAGAACTCGACCGCTATTTAAACTAAAGTGTGTGCTCGAATATTAAAACATTACAGTAAAAAAAAATATAAAACCCAACAATTTATCTTTAAAGGGAATTTTACTATGATTTAAAAAGGAAATTTAGGGGCCCCTAAAAATCGGGACCCCCTGGCTGCAGCCCTCTCAGCACCCCCTTAATCCGCCACTGGTAGGAAGGCACCATCTGCCCCTAACTCTCTGCGTAGTTTGATTGTGCCACCAGCCCCATAGTACAGCCTGTATAGTCGTGTCTTACTCACTGGTCCCCCATTCCACGAAAATACAATTTCACAGATTTCATTTTGACTTTAATACAGCATAACCAAGCTTATGATTCGAATTTTTTAAAAATGTATCAAGGGACAGTAAAAAGTAAAGCCCATTAAAGAGTTAACGCCCCTGGCTGAGTTAACCCGCTGAAGGAAAGTTTTTTTAAGTTTTCCGATAATTAAAATGATAGTCAGTTCCCGGCAAAAGTACCGGGATTTTGACGTCTTCCCGCGTGCTGGAGGATGTTAGACGTCATAAGATTTTAATTAGTGGCGAACTAGTCCGGGCGGTCATAGCGGTCAAAAATAGAATCTTAGACATTGGAGCGTATGTTACAGTAAGTAAAGTTAAACATCGACATGACTAAAGTGAAACATCGACATGACCTAGGTTAAACATCGACATGACTGAAGTCAAACATCGAAATAGAAGAGCATATCAAAAGAGGACATCAGGACAAAACAAGAGGACATTAGGACAAAACAAGAGGACGCCACAAGAAAAAGTCGCAAGTGTGTATTAAAAATATTTTGATTTTCTTGTTGAGAATTACTATCTTTTGTTGGAACATTCTATTCAATTTTACATAATTCTATAAAATGTCATTTGTATAACTGAATGACAATCTTCAGACAAAACATGTTAAATGAGTTATAACCACACAAATACAACCTACGCACCTATATCTAGAATGTTTACATTGCGTGTAATTAATGGTGATTTACACTTTTTGAATAGGCCTACTTATTTTTTCTGTGACTTTTTTCCTACAATCGTATCGCTAGGGATGTCATGATGTATCGCTAGGAATGTCATGATGTATCGCTAGGGATGTCTGATATATAGCTAGGAATGTCTGATGTATAGCTAGGGATCACACAAAACAAACACTAAAAGTGATTCGTTTTGTAATCATCTTCATGTTTGACTGGATGGACGGACGTGCTCAGATACTAAGTATCGATTACAAAATGGTATAGTATGACGGTGACAGGAAAAAATCGAGCGCAAAACGTACCGTCTGCTCTTTTAGATTGCAATCGAATGTTAACATGACACTTTAATCGAGTGTACTTTACACTGACGGTTATGACTGTATTTTTGTGTGTATATATATATATATATATATATATATATATATATATATATATATATATATATATATATATATATATATATATATATATATATATATATATATATATTATAATCTGTAGGTTTTTGAGAAATCGGAAGTAGAGTGAGGTACCCCACTTTAGGTGCCGGAAATCGCCCAAAAGTTGATATAAATGCCTATTGAAATTTAGACCACCTAACTGAAGTCACTCGAGTTATCGATATTTTATAAACCGGAACTACAATAATGTACAACTTCCGGTTATCAATAATTGAAAATAATCTAAAATCTTTTACACATATATATGAAATATCCTCTCCCTAACTAGATCAGTACTTAAGTTCTCATGTTCCTATAGAAATAAAAGTATCACTTTAGTTAAACAGAGATCATTCTAAAGTTAATAGAAGCTTGCTCATGCATTCTAATGCTCAAATGTGAAATTTCGCCCCCTAACGTTTCGGTACTTAAGTAGTCGTTTTTTTTTTGAGAAACCTAAAGTAGAATACGTACCAATAGAAAACTACCAGTTGCATTTATAATATTCATATGAAAATTTTGTCAATGATACTGAAGTTTTATTGTTCGTTCTTAATATGGCCAGTTGGCTCTGATTTCAGCCTGCATATCTGTCTGTTGAAATTTGTTTTAACATACTTTGACTGTCCATGAAAAAAAACAAACAATGTAGCAGTTGTTTGACTTTGGAGTTTTCTCTCCTAGATAGGTCATTGTCCCCGGCTATCGGGGTTTGAACTTGGGACTTTTCGGTTTATCAACCAAGTGCTTTGCCACGTCGACCCCGTAACTCAAATTATCTTCACACACATACACATATAAACACACATACAAAATTACAAAACAAAGTTTCTCCGACGATTTCAATTTTTTTGCACTATTACAATACTTCCTCTATACTCCGTGTACAAGAACGTAAAAAAACTAAACCGAAAGCAAAAGAAAACAGAAAAACTACAACCATCGAGAAGAGACAGCGACGTAATGGAAGTTATGACTAGGCTAAAAGTACACACGGCTGACACTGAGCTTCGACCCCAATCATTTATTTTCATGATGTTCATGATGTTTTGGTGGGCATTCAAGCATTGATCGAGTTAAGTTTGATTTTTAAATGTTTTGAGTGTTTAAATGGGCGTAGAGGAGATTTGTCAGATAAAACGTGATGAAAGATTTAATAGACAAAAATATTGAAATTAATGTTATCCCGACTTTATATATATATATATATATATATATATATATATATATATATATATATATATATATATATATATATATAAAGTCGGGATAACATTAATTTCAATATTTTTGTCTATTAAATCTTTCATCAGCTCTGATGGGTACCTGACTCGTGTTAGATGTATAGCTATAAATGTATGTAAGTAAAGTTGTAAAGTTCCCTTTTCGAAACTGACGGTCCATGGGGCAAGTGAAGTAGAGTTCACCTGTTTCTGTGACCGCGGCGTATGAAGGGATAGTGTGGTCAGCACTATGCCCAGCCGCCTTTACTTTCCCTAAAGAGAGTCAGGTACCCATCAGAGCTGGGTGGACTTAGGGGGGTTGTACTGACTTGAACCAGGATTTGATATATGTTTATACTTGCCATATAATTTCTCTTACTTTCGCTAGCTTCAGTTCCTGTACACAAACCAAAATAAAAGATTTATTTTCCAGTCCACGAGCATTGTGGTCGATAGATTTAGTTGCGCTGTGGTCGCTTTAGATACGTAAACACTTTAATTGGGGGTGCCGCCTGGCTGGAGCAGACGATTGCCAATCAATTCCCGCCACAAACTGTTCTCTACCCGCCCCTGCTATCAACACACACCATCACACCACGGTCAAAACAGTCGACAATTTCTGACATTACTTACCTTGAATGCATACACTTTGAAACTGTTCCTTTTAATCCGCGGAGATTTCCTTACTGCTAACACTGCAACACAACTGTAAATTTTCCTGAGATAATGCGCGCGCCATGTGACGCAATACCGGGTATTCCCGCTCGGTTAAATAAACACATGACCAACTCACCATAACATAAAAATCCTCAATTTTCAACCGAAATTTCTCTTGCTGGATATTCGAAATACAACTCTTGTAAATGCTATTCTTTTTCTCGCAGCCAAACAAAGTAAAATTATTAAAACATTTATTAAATTGTGAAGTTTTGTCGAAATACAAATAAAGGGCGAAAACTGCGCGCTGCTAAGTTTTAACTCCACGTAAAGAAATTAGCTCCACATGCGAGTTGCTTAACTTTAGCAGAGTTCTTCCCCCTATTATCGTTTGGTGTCTATTCAGATTTTGGCTCAGGAAACTTGTCCCTCTCGATGTATTTGTCTCTTCCACTCCTCGCCCCTCCTCCCTCACCCCTCCCCTCTCTTACGACACTCCAGCAAGTCGCGCGCTCATTAATTTCTCGGAAATGTGTCCCGTTTAGAGGATTCTCCTTTCAACTCCCTCAAAAGGGGGCTGGGTGGTTGCCGAATTTCTCTGGCCACCCCGCCCTTAAAAACTCAGCCACAGTAACGATTACACATCCGCCTTTATTACGGCAACCCGCTTAAAGGGGTTTAGTCGGATAATGTCGATAGTTTGGTGGTGACAGATTTTAGGCAGGTACAGTGGGTAACGTGATTGGTGACATATTCTGGGCAGGTACAGTGGGTAACGTGATTGGTGACACCACATATTCTAGGCAGGTGCAGTGGGTAACGTGATTTGTTACATATTCTAGTCAGGTACAGTGGGTAACGTGATTGGTGACATATTCTAGGCAATTACAGTGGGTAACGTGATTGGTGACACCACATATTCTGGGCAGGTACAGTGGGTAACGTGATTGGTGACATATTCTAGGCAAGTATAGTGGGTAACGTGATTGGTGACACCACATATTCTGGGCAGGTACAGTGGGTAACGTGATTGGTGACACCACATATTCTAGGCAGGTGCAGTGGGTAACGTGATTGGTTACATATTCTAGTCAGGTACAGTGGGTAACGTGATTGGTGACATATTCTAGGCAGGTACAGTGGGTAACGTGATTGGTGACATTCTGAGCAGGTACAGTGGGTAACGTGATTGGTGACATTCTAGGCAGGTACAGTGGGTAACGTGATTGGTGACATATTCTAGGCAGGTACAGTGGGTAACGTGATTGGTGACATTCTGAGCAGGTACAGTGGGTAACGTGATTGGTGACATATTCTAGTCAGGTACAGTGGGTAACGTGATTGGTGACATATTCTAGGCAGGTACAGTGGGTAGCGTGATTGGTGACACCACATATTCTGGGCAGGTACAGTGGGTAACGTGATTGGTGACATATTCTGGGCAGGTACAGTGGGTAACGTGATTGGTGACACCACATATTCTGGGCAGGTACAGTGGGTAACGTGATTGGTGACACCACATATTCTAGGCAGGTGCAGTGGGTAACGTGATTGGTTACATATTCTGGGCAGGTACAGTGGGTAACGTGATTGGTGACATATTCTGGGCAGGTACAGTGGGTAACGTGATTGGTGACATTCTGGGCAGGTACAGTGGGTAACGTGATTGGTGACATTCTTGGCAGGTACAGTGGGTAACGTGATTGGTGACATTCTGGGCAGGTACAGTGGTTAACGTGATTGGTGACATTCTGGGCAGGTACAGTGGTTAACGTGATTGGTGACATTCTGGGCAGGTACAGTGGGTAACGTGATTGGTGACATATTCTAGTCAGGTACAGTGGGTAACGTGATTGGTGACATATTCTAGGCAGGTACAGTGGGTAGCGTGATTGGTGACACCACATATTCTGGGCAGGTACAGTGGGTAACGTGATTGGTGACATATTCTGGGCAGGTACAGTGGGTAACGTGATTGGTGACACCACATATTCTGGGCAGGTACAGTGGGTAACGTGATTGGTGACACCACATATTCTAGGCAGGTGCAGTGGGTAACGTGATTGGTTACATATTCTGGGCAGGTACAGTGGGTAACGTGATTGGTGACATATTCTGGGCAGGTACAGTGGGTAACGTGATTGGTGACATTCTGGGCAGGTACAGTGGGTAACGTGATTGGTGACATTCTGGGCAGGTACAGTGGGTAACGTGATTGGTGACAAGTGACGTGATGCTTCAGTGCTGTTGTCTGTCGTCGTGAGTAAAACCTGCGCCATGAAGTGAAGAGCGTGTGAGTTAAAATACCAGCATTGGTGAGTTTACGACAGTCTACTGTAGGTTAAGGTGTGAGGCATCCTAGTCTCTCCTGGACAGCATTTTGTTGCGTAGGACAGCTTAGTGTTGTGTAGGACAGCCATGTGTAGGATTAAACCATCGAGATCGATAAATGTCCTCACAGATTGATAACTTACCCATATACACACCCTAGACCCTTATGTCCTTTGCCCTTGATGTTACTTGAAAAAAGTTATTTTCATGTGTTTTACCTTACTAGTCCACTTGACAACAGACCACATTAGACACCCTCCACCAGACCAGACACCCTCACCAGACCAGACACCCTCCACAAGACCAGACACCCTCACCAGACCAGACACCCTCCACCAGACTAGTCACCCTCACCAGACCAGATACCCTCCACAAGACCAGACACCCTCACCAGACCAGACACCCTCCACCAGACTAGTCACCCTCACCAGACCAGATACCCTCCACCAGACCAGACACCCTCCACCAGACCAGACACCCTTCACCAGACGACCAGCATGACACCAAGGGCCACAACTCGCATTTCCAGACGACCGGCAGGATTGCTTGTCTTCTGCACATGTATGCTCATGCTGGCACGTGGTCTTAATTCTGCCGACATTTTCAGTTCAATATTAGACTGAGCACGAGCTAATCCTCCCCCCACCTTCCATGACCTTTGACCTGAGAGGATCAACTTTCCTTCAAAAGTCGTCACCTACTAGCGACCTCCCCTTCAGCAACGCTGAATTCCCATTTTTCACATTTTTTCTTCCCACCGCAATTGAGAATCACTGGAAATTTCTGCTAGTTGTAGCCAGATTCATGCACAATTTCAGCACACACAAAATTCTTTCGGTGTCCGTTTACCAGCCTACAAATCATACTGAATAATTTAAATATTTATTGTAAAATATAATCTTTTATTCCCCTCATTCCAAATGTGAACCTTTAATTTGTTCCCCAAATATAAACCTTTGCCTTTGTCCCCCAAATGTGAAAGTTTTGTCCCCCAAATGTGAAAGTTTTGTCCCCCAAATGTGAAAGTTTTGTCCCCCAAACGTGAGTTTATTCCCCCAAATGTGAAAGTTTTGTCCCCCAAATGTGAAAGTTTTGTCCCCCAAATGTGAGTTTTGTCCCCCAAATGTGAAAGTTTTGTCCCCCAAATGTGAGTTTTGTCCCCCAAATGTGAAAGTTTTGTCCCCCAAATGTGAAAGTTTTGTCCCCCAAATGTGAAAGTTTTGTCCCCCAAATGTGAAAGTTTTGTCCCCCAAATGTGAAAGTTTTGTCCCCCAAATGTGAAAGTTTTGTCCCCCAAATGTGAGTTTTGTCCCCCAAATGTGAAAGTTTTGTCCCCCAAATGTGAAAGTTTTGTCCCCCAAATGTGAAAGTTTTGTCCCCCAAATGTGAAAGTTTTGTCCCCCAAATGTGAAAGTTTTGTCCCCCAAATGTGAGTTTTGTCCCCCAAATGTGAAAGTTTTGTCCCCCAAATGTGAAAGTTTTGTCCCCCAAATGTGAAAGTTTTGTCCCCCAAATGTGAAAGTTTTGTCCCCCAAATGTGAAAGTTTTGTTCCCCAAATGTGAAAGTTTTGTCCCACAAATGTGAAAGTTTTGTCCCCCAAATGTGAAAGTTTTGTCCCCCAAATGTGAAAGTTTTGTCCCCCAAATGTGAAAGTTTTGTCCCCCAAATGTGAAAGTTTTGTCCCCCAAATGTGAAAGTTTTGTCCCCCAAATGTGAAAGTTTTGTCCCCCAAATGTGAAAGTTTTGTCCCCCAAATGTGAAAGTTTTGTCCCCCAAATGTGAAAGTTTTGTCCCCCAAATGTGAAAGTTTTGTCCCCCAAATGTGAAAGTTTTGTCCCCCAAATAAAACCTGCGCTGTGAATAAACCAAACGAGAATCTGGTGCAGTCATCCTGTCACAAGCACACGAACCCGATGGGGGTTCTAGGGTTTGTAGGGGTCGTACGATTAGACGAGCGCAGATGTCAGACTCAGCCTGCCTGATTTCAAACACTGACTTAAGGTGGCAAGGGTCAGTCACACGATTTAGTTAAGGTGGGGGTGGAAGTCAGTGTGTGGGGATGTGTGTTTGTGTGAATGTGTTTTTGTGTGTGGATGTGTTTTTGTGTGAGGATGTGTATGTGTTTGTGTGTATGTGTGTGTGTGTTTTTGTGTGTGTTGTGTGCTAGTGTTATTGTAGTTTTTGTAGACAGCAGATTTGTTACATTACTTTGCCAAAATTTTACATAAAGCTTTCAAAGTACATTTTGATTGGAAATTTGATGAACTGTCCGTTAATAGGTTGCATGCTACCAATCGGCCCAACATAACCCCATCATCTTACTGGTTACACAATAAGCCAACCGTCCACCCAATAAGCCCCCAATACGCTAAGTTAGCCCCAACACCAACCAGCCCACCAATCCTCCAATCAGCCCACCAATCCTCCAAACAGCCCACCAATCCTACAATCAGCCCACCAATCCTACAATCAGCCCACCAATCCTACAATCAGCCCACCAATCCTCCAATCAGCCCACCAATCCTCCAATCAGCCCACCAATCCTCCAAACAGCCCACCAATCCTACAATCAGCCCACCAATCCTACAATCAGCCCACCAATCCTACAATCAGCCCACCAATCCTACAATCAGCCCACCAATCCTACAATCAGCCCACCAATCCTACAATCAGCCCACCAATCCTACAATCAGCCCACCAATCCTCCAAACAGCCCACCAATCCTACAATCAGCCCACCAATCCTACAATCAGCCCACCAATCCTACAATCACCCCACCAATCCTCCAATCAGCCCACCAATCTTTCAATCAGCCCTCCAATCCTACAATCAGCACACCAATCCTACAATCAACCCACCAATCCTACAATCAGCCCACCAATCCTACAATCATCCCACCAATCCTACATTCAGCCCACCAATCCTCCAAACAGCCCACCAATCCTACAATCAGCCCACCAATCCTCCAATCAGCCCACCAATATTTCAATCAGCCCTCCAATCCTACAATCAGCACACCAATCCTACAATCAACCCACCAATCCTACAATCAGCCCACCAATCCTACAATCAGCCCACCAATCCTACAATCAGCCCACCAATCCTCCAAACAGCCCACCAATCCTACAATCATCCCACCAATCCTACAATCAGCCCACCAATCCTACAATCAGCCCACCAATCCTACAATCAGCCCACCAATCCTACAATCAGCCCACCAATCCTCCAAACAGCCCACCAATCCTACAATCAGCCCACCAATCCTACAATCATCCCACCAATCCTCCAATCAGCCCACCAATCCTACAATGAGCCCTCCAATCGTACAATCAGCCCACCAATCTTTCAATCAGCCCTCCAATCCTACAATCAGCCCTCCAATCCTACAATCAGCCCACCACCCTCTACCCCTTACGGAGACTAACAGGATTAATTTGGAGAGAAAAAACAAGAGCTAACACAAAGCTAGTTATTTGAAATAGGTCATTCACTCCACAGCCCCGCTCATCTGAAGGCACCCCGCTCCCCTGAAGGCACCCCCCGCTCCCCTGAAGGTACCCCCGCTCCCCTGACGGCACCCCCGCTCCCCTGTAGGCACCCCCGCTCCCCTGAAGACACCCCCTCCTCTACAGACACAACATACCCTCTAAACTCTTCTCCTCGAGTGTGGAGATTGTTATTTGTTTCTGTCTATTGGTCCTCCTTTCTTTGCCCCCACCCCGGGCGTACACTGCTTGGTCCAGCCAATGTAAATACGATCTGTCCAAACGTCCACTGTCCAGTTTTTCTTCAATTAGACTTTGGAGACTGACTCGAGTCTCAGTTCCCCAAAGGTTTCTTTACAGACTTGGGTTGGTTGAAAAATAAAAATTGAAAGTCTGCTTCACTTTCAGTCGTCTGATTCTTGTGTGCTTGTGTCACGTTCAGTCGTCTGATGTTTGAGTGATGTGTGATGTGTCACCAGTAGACATGTTTGAGTGATGTGTCACCACATGTTTGAGTGCTGTGTCACCAGTAGACATGTTTGAGTGATGTGTCACCAGTAGACATGTTTGAGTGATGTGTCACCAGTAGACATGTTTGAGTGATGTGTCACCACATGTTTGAGTGACGTGTCACCAGTAGGTATGTTTGAGCGATGTGTCACCACATGTTTGAGTAATGTGTCACCAGTAGACGTGTTTGATTGATGTGTCACCAGTAGACATGATTGAGTGATGTGTCACCTGTAGACATGTTTGAGTGATGTGTCACCAGTAGACATGTTTGAGTGATGTGTCACCACATGTTTGAGTGATGTGTCACCAGTAGACATGTTTGAGTGATGTGTCACCACATGTTTGAGTGATGTATCACCAGTAGACATGTTTTAGTGATGTGTCACCACATGTTTGAGTGATGTGTCACAAGTAGACATTTTTGAGTGATGTGTCAACACATGTTTGAGTGATGTGTCACCACATGTTTGAGTGATGTGTCACCAGTAGACATGTTTTAGTGATGTGTCACCACATGTTTGAGTGATGTGTCACAAGTAGACATTTTTGAGTGATGTGTCAACACATGTTTGAGTGATGTGTCACCACATGTTTGAGTGATGTGTCACCAGTAGACATGTTTGAGTGATGTGTCACCACATGTTTGAGTGACGTGTCACCAGTAGACATGTTTGAGTGATGTGTCACCACATGTTTGAGTGATGTGTCAACAGTAGACCTGTTTGAGTGATGTGTCACCAGTAGACATGTTTGAGTGATGTGTCACCACATGTTTGAGTGACGTGTCACCAGTAGACATGTTTGAGTGATGTGTCACCACATGTTTGAGTGATGTGTCAACAGTAGACCTGTTTGAGTGATGTGTCACCAGTAGACATGTTTGAGTGATGTGTCACCAGTAGACATGTTTGAGTGATGTGTCACCAGTAGACATGTTTGAGTGATGTGTCACCAGTAGACATGTTTGAGTGATGTGTCACCAGTAGACATGTTTGAGTGATGTGTCACCAGTAGACATGTTTGAGTGATGTGTCACCAGTAGACATGTTTGAGTGATGTGTCACCACATGTTTGAGTGATGTGTCACCAGTAGAAATGTTTGAGTGATGTGTCACCAGTAGACATGTTTGAGTGATGTGTCACCAGTAGACATGTTTGAGTGATGTGTCACCAGTAGACATGTTTCAGTGACGTGTCACCACATGTTTGAGTGATGTGTCACCACATGTTTGAGTGACGTGTCACCATGTTTGCCGCCACTAACTGGCCTACCCATCCCACACGTGCACTGGGACTATATGAAAACTTTTTGCCGTGGATTACTCACAATGTAACCCGGGACAAACCCATTTGTACACGGGGAGGAGGGGGATACCACGACGAACGACATACGCATGCGCACAGAGTTGTATCCAAACATCAGTCCCTGGCGGCGGTGAGATGAATGTGGTGACCCTCCACACGTCTGACAGGCGCCTGCTGGGGGAGTTGTGGTGACAGATGTGACCCACAGATATGTGACCCACAGATATGTGGCCATCAGATATGTGACCCACAGATATGTGACCCTCAGATATGTGACCCTCAGATGTATGACCTTGACCAACATATTTTTGACCTTTAAACAAAAGACCTGTGACCTTGTGAGCAACAAACTTGACCTTGTGTGTGACCCTGTGAGCGGCATTTGACCTTGTGTGTGACCTTGCAAGCAACAGACCTGACCTTGTGACCAACAGTTTATCCAGCAGGATAACTTGATAACAGCTGCAACCACCATTAGCTGTACTAGTAGAAGGGCAACACTGTAGCCCCATGCCTGCTTTTGTTTCAGTCTTGTTTCAACATTACATTAACTTTTGTTTGCAGGCTGAGTCTGGAGGGCAGCAAGAAGAATGACCCTGGAGCTGATTATGATCCGTCTAAGACAAAGTATAATCCAGTGGAGGATGCATTCTGGGAACACAAAGAGAAGTGAGTAGAGACAGGCTTTATTTCATGAGCTATCATTAGCCATCAGGCCAACATTCACATTAGGAACAAGCACTTGTTTAACACCTTCAAGAGACATCACAAGCACTTGTTTAACAACTGCACACAACTGGAATTTTTTTAAAAAGGAACATAATTTGACTGCTTCCATCTCTGACCTACATAGTTTGACCACTGATCCACATAATTTGACCACTGACCCCCATAATTTGACAACTGACCCACATAATTTGACCACTGACCCCCATAATTTGACAACTGACCCACATAATTTGACCACTGACCCCCATAATTTGACAACTGACCCACATAATTTGACAACTGACCCCCATAATTTGACAACTGACCCACATAATTTGACCACTGACCCCCATAATTTGACAACTGACCCACATAATTTGACAACTGACCCACATAATTTGACCACTGACCCCCATAATTTGACAACTGACCCACATAATTTGACCACTGACCCACATAATTTGACAACTGACCCACATAATTTGACCACTGACCCACATTCCTTGACCCCATAATTTTACCACCACCATCACCCCAGCCTCACTTTAATGCCATCTGTTCTCTTGTCCACAGAGTACCATACCTGGCTCTGGCACGCACCTTGGAGCTGATAGAGAACACTTCAGCCAGGTAGGAATCTCATGGATTTTTTGTTTCTACTTTCTTCTGGGTGCTGGTCCAGAATATGGGGGGGGGGGGGGGAGAGGGGTATGACTACAAGTACCACACCAAGGGGGTTAAGGGGGCATTACTGCAGGCACCATCCTCCTTATCCCTAACCTCCCATTCCCCTACCTATCATTCCCCAACCTACCACTCTCCAACCTACCATTCCCCAACCTACCATTCCCCAACCTCCCATTCCCAACTTCCCATTCCCCATCCTCCCATTCCCCAACCTATTATTCCCCATCCTCCCATTCACCAACTTCCCATTCCCCATCCTCCCATTCCCCAACCTATTATTCCCCATCCTCCATATCCCCAACCTCCCATTCCCCAACCTACTATTCCCCATCCTCCATATCCCGAACCTCCCATTCCCCAACCTATTATTCCCCATCCTCCATATCCCCAACCTCCCATTCCCCAAACTTCTATTCCCCATTCTCCATATCCCCATCCCCCCATTCCCCATCCTCCCATTCCCCAACCTACTATTCCCCATCCTCCATATCCCGAACCTCCCATTCCCCAACCTATTATTCCCCATCCTCCCTATCCCCATCCTCCCATTCCCCATCCTCTATATCCCTGTCCTCCCATTCCCCATCCTCTATATTCCTGTCCTCCCATTCCCCAACCTCCCATTCCCTAACCTCCCATTCCCTAACCTCACATTCGCCAACTCCCCTGTACACAACACTGTTTGCATGTACCCAGTCTATTACAACTGTGTTTAAACTTTGAAATTAGTCTGTAACTCTGTTTTTAAACTTAACATCCCAATGTTCAGGCTAAAGATGACAGAAATCATGTGCAACTTCTTCCGCTCTGTGATTGTTCTCTCCCCTGGCGACCTGCTGCACTGTGTGTACCTGTGTCTGAACAAACTGGCCCCTGCCTACCAGGGCGTGGAGCTGGGCATTGGGGAGACGGTGCTCATGAAGGCCATAGCACAAGCCACAGGTAAACCCAGAGCTGCTCACCTTGTTTAGGGCTACCTGAAGGCTGGGACTGAACTAATTCCATTATATTGAAAAAATGTACATTACGTAAATTAAACTACTGACTTAGTTAATTTGATCTAATAGATGATATGTGATTATTTAATCCTATGGATTACTTGTGACTTTTAATCTGATTATTGCCCCTTTTCCAGGCCGTAATGTGGACAAAATAAAAGAAGAAGCTCAAGAGAAAGGTGACCTGGGCATTGTGGCTGAGGTAAGTCTTGACCCTCCCCCCCCCCCCCCCCCCCCACCCACTGACACTAACTCCCCTCCCCCAACCTAATCTTCCTATTTACAGCCCCCCTCCCCTCCAAACAATTTTCAGCTTTTGAAAAGTTGTGTCTACTGTTTTAACATTGGTTACAAAAGAGTTTAAAGTAACAAGTAAAATTTTGTGTTATGAATACAAGTAGAAACATATCCCATTTTTTTGTTTCCCTTTGACCACAGAGTAGCCGCAGCAACCAGAAGATGATGTTTGCCCCACCCAAGCTGACAGTCTCTGCAGTCTTCACAAAACTCAAGGACATTGCTTCCATGTCTGGGAACTCAGTCAGTTTCTTATCTTGTTTTCTTGGTTCTATGTCAGTTTGTAATGTTGTTTTCTTGGTTCTATGTCAGTTTGTAATGTTGTTTTCTTGGTTCTATGTCAGTTTGTAATGTTGTTTTCTTGGTTCTATGTCAGTTTCTAAAGTTATTGTGTGAATTCTGCCAGTTTGTAAAGTTGTTTTGTTGATTGCCTTGGTTGAGGAAACTCTGTATGTTTTTATTTTTTTAATTTTTAAAGTTTCTAATGGAGTTATTTTTAGTCCTTATTCACAAGACTATTTAAAAAAAAGCCTTACACATGTTCAAACTTTAAAAGCATTTTGTTGTTAACAAATCAGACATGGAGCCTCACTAATCCTTGTTTGAATGACCTCACAGTTGAAGTGTTTAGGTATTTTACTCCATTTTAAAAATGTTATTTGACCAAGTACATTTCTGCCTGAACAATGAAATGAAATCTAACCATGGTTGGGTTGGTTTTTCTGTTGTGGGTTAATGAAGCTTGATGACAGGATTAGAGTAACAAGATTTTCTGAAAATTAACATGGTTACCCTTTTAGCCCTTAAGATCAATATGGCAGTTGAAGTAGAGTTCACCTGTTTAAACTCAGTATAGTATGGGATAGTGTGGTTAGTTGTATGACTAACTGCCTCTGCTACCCTAACCTGTCAGGTAACCAACAGGGCTTGGTGGACTTAGGGACACTCTACAGGTTCTGAGGGTCACCCAACGATGCCATACCATGAAAACATTGAACACTGATAACGTGTTTACAAAACATTTTGATGTACCAGCTACACAATCAAGTTGATGTAGGCTTAATTGGCATGATTAAAGTCAATGACTTCAGATATTCTGTTCTGTAAAAGGTCGTGTCTAATTAGCATGATTAAAGTCAATGACTTCAGATATTCTGTTCTGTAAAAGGTTGTGTCTAATTAGCATGATTAAAGTCAATGACTTCAGATATTCTGTTCTGTAAAAGGTTGTGTCTAATTAGCATGATTAAAGTCAATGACTTCATATATTCTGTTCTGTAAAAGGTGGTGTCTAATTAGCATGATTAAAGTCAATGACTTCAGATATTCTGTTCTGTAAAAGGTGGTGTCTAATTAGCATGATTAAAGTCAATGACTTCATATATTCTGTTCTGTAAAAGGTGGTGTCTAATTAGCATGATTAAAGTCAATGACTTCAGATATTCTGTTCTGTAAAAGGTTGTGTCTAATTAGCATGATTAAAGTCAATGACTTCAGATATTCTGTTCTGTAAAAGGTTGTGTCTAATTAGCATGATTAAAGTCAATGACTTCAGATATTCTGTTCTGTAAAAGGTTGTGTCTAATTAGCATGATTAAAGTCAATGACTTCAGATATTCTGTTCTGTAAAAGGTTGTGTCTAATTAGCATGATTAAAGTCAATGACTTCATATATTCTGTTCTGTAAAAGGTGGTGTCTAATTAGCATGATTAAAGTCAATGACTTCAGATATTCTGTTCTGTAAAAGGTGGTGTCTAATTAGCATGATTAAAGTCAATGACTTCATATATTCTGTTCTGTAAAAGGTGGTGTCTAATTAGCATGATTAAAGTCAATGACTTCATATATTCTGTTCTGTAAAAGTTGGTGTCTAATTAGCATGATTAAAGTCAATGACTTCAGATATTCTGTTCTGTAAAAGGTGGTGTCTAATTAGCATGACTAAAGTTAATGATTTCATATATTCTGTAACAGGCCATGTCTAAAAAAATCGAGAAGATCAAAGGGATGTTTGTGGCATGTCGTCACTCTGAAGCTCGCTACCTGGTCCGCTCACTTGGTGGGAAACTTCGCATTGGGTTGGCGGAACAGTCCGTGCTTACTGCCCTTGGTCATGCCCTGTTTTTAACTCCCCCTACTCAAGGTAAATCAGCTTGCCACTTCTGGTAAAAAAATACTCTGCTATTCTGCACCAAATGCTTTAAGCAAAGATATTTTTAAATTTTGTAGTTTGTGTTGATTAACATATTTCAAAAGCACAAATTTTTTCCTTTCATTTGTATTGATATAATCCCAATAACCCTTGGAGCAACAGACAATTTTCTCTAAAATTGTTGTTGTGTATTGGAGATCTTAGTAGAATGTTTTTGCTTTAAGCTTTCAGTGTTCATTGGAAATTGGTTGACTTAAATTTGTATTAGGGGAAGATAACCATGTTTTAGTGAATTTGTCATTATATTTTCCAGAGTACCCTCCCCCTGTTTTAGATGCAGGAAAAGGTCTTGGACCAGAAACATTAAAGAAAAAGTTAGATGAGGCAGCTTTAACTATTAAAACAACTTATTGGTAAGACAAATTAAATTAATTAATTAAAGTTTGGTAAGACAAATTTATTTAATTAATTAAAGTGAGATGAGGCAGCTTTAACTATTAAAACAACTTATTGGTAAGACAAATTTATTTAATTAATTAAAGTTTGGTAAGATAAATTTAATTAATTAATTAAAGTTAGATGAGGCAGCTTTAACAATTAAAACAACATATTGGTAAGATAAATTTAATCAATTAAAAACATTGCAAACAACCCCTCCCTTGTAACATCTTTTTATTTAAAAGCTCACATTTGTGTTTCATTTTAGTTTTTTTTTCAAATTGATTATAACTAAAGCACATACAAAACTTACATTTGGCCAATGACCACTATTCTAATTTACTCTGATGACCTGACTGAAGAACATTTACCACCCATAAATAACATTTTGTGAGGAATTTAAAACTATTAAGTCATTCCACCCCCCTCCACCCGACCTACATTCAACTGCCTTGTTTTTTTTAAAAAGAAAACTCATTGAATAGTTTGTTCTTGAGTAGGTCTCACACCATGTGTTTGTACATCAATTCTACAAGTTTTTTGTTTGTACATTAAGACATGTTTATTTCTACAACAAATTTTGTTGTTTGTACACAAAGACATGTTTCTCCAACAAATTTTGCTGTTTGTACATTAAGACATGTTTCTACAACAAATTGTTTTATTTGTACATTAAGACACGTTTATTTCTACAACAAATTTTGTTGTTTGTACATTAAGATGTTTATTTCTCCAACAAGTTTTGTTGTATGTACATCCAGACATATTTCTATAACAAATCTTTTTGTTTGTACATGTTTATTTCTCCAACAAATTTTGTCACTTGTCTAACAGTGAGCTACCCAGCTACGACGCCATAATTCCTATAGTGCTGGAACATGGCCTGGAGAATCTGAGAGAACATTGTAAGCTGACCCCAGGTGAGTTGTCTACTGACCCCAGGCCTAATTTTTAATTTTAACTGACTCTTCATGAGGGGTGGAGTAGTCTAGCGGTAGAGAGCTGGACAGCTAACCCGTAAGTGTCGAGTTCGAATCCGGGTTCAAGTCAGTAGACCGTCTTTGAGTCCACCCAACTCAGATGGGTACCTAACTCACGTTAGGGAAAGTAAAGGCAGCTGGGCATAGTGCTGACCACACTATCTCTTAATATGCCGAGGTCACAGAAACAAGTGAACTCTACTTCACTTGCCTTATAGACTGTCAGGTTTGAAAAGGGAACTTTACTTTTTACGCCATGAGTTAAATTTTTCACACCAAGTCAGTTAAATGCAGCTGTAAATTTGTGTATTTTTCTAGTTTAAATACTAACACTCCAACACCACTTTTTATCCTTGACTTTTTGTGCTAACTCTCCAACCCCACTCCCTGTGCTGAAAACAAGGAACATAACTCCTGCAAGAATAAAGAGTGGTATCATAAAAAAATGTAGCAAAACTCATTTTTTAAGTACGAACAGTAGAGTGCTTTAGATTTAATTTTAAAAGATTAATATGTGAGCTAAAAATACTAGAATAATAAATAACATGTTAATGTTGTTCTCTTATTTAATGAATTTAAAAAACAGAAAAATTAAAAAGTTGCATTATTATTGCAAGAGAAACAACTCAATAGTGGTGAAAGGGTTATGTACAGATTTGTAGCAATGTCTAAAGCCTTTTGTAATGAACTGATGCAGGTATCCCACTGCGGCCCATGTTGGCTCACCCAACCAAAGGTGTCAGTGAGGTGCTCAAACGTTTTGAAAACATGGACTTCACCTGTGAATACAAATATGATGGAGAGAGAGCGCAGGTAGATCCAATTCATTTGTTCATTTGGCTAGTAATTATAATAAATTTACTTTGTGGTTTATAATTTTAATCACTTGGATTTTGTTCTGTAGAAAACTTTAGCATACTAAGATAATTCAATCAAGTAAATATTGTTTCCTATTTATATACATTTATATTTGTGATGTTATTTGTGATGTTACATGTGATGTTATATGTGATGTTATTTGTGATGTTATTTGTGATGTTATATGTGATGTTATGTGTGATGTTATATGTGATGTTATATGTGATGTTAAATGTGATGTTATATGTGATGTTAAATGTGATGTTATTTGTGATGTTAAATGTGATGTTATTTGTGATGTTATATGTGATGTTATGTGATGTTATATGTGATGTTATATGTGATGTTAAATGTGATGTTAAATGTGATGTTATTTGTGATGTTATATGTGATGTTACATGTGATGTTACATGTGATGTTAAATGTGATGTTATATGTGATGGCACTCTACAGATCCATTTCCTGGAGGACGGCAAGATCCACATCTACAGCCGCAACTCTGAAGACAACACGTCTAAGTACCCTGACATCATCAAAAGGATGCCGAAAGTTGTTGGAGCAGACGTCAAGTCTTGTGTCCTCGACGCTGAGGCTGTGGCATGGGACGTGGAGAAGAAACACATTTTACCTTTCCAGGTGTTGAGTACCAGGAAGCGCAAGGTGAGGCTCTATCTCAAAGAGGCTATAATCTGTCTCTAGCTTAATGTAGGTCTAATTCTGTCTCTAGCTTAATGTAGGTCTAATTCTGTCTCTATCTTAATGTGCATCTAATTCTGTCTCTAGCTTAATGTCAGTTTAATTCTGTCTCTAGCTTAATGTCAGTTTAATTCTGTCTCTAGCTTAATGTGGATATAAATCTGTCTCTAACTTAATGTGGATATAAATCTGTCTCTAGCTTAATGTCAGTTTAATTCTGTCTCTAGCTTAAAGTCAGTTTATTTCTGTCTCTAGCTTAATGTCAGTTTAATTCTGTCTCTAGCTTAATGTGGATATAAATCTGTCTCTAGCGTAATGTCAGTTTAATTCTGTCTCTAGCTTAATGTCAGTTTAATTCTGTCTCTAGCTTAATGTCAGTTTAATTCTGTCTCTAGCTTAATGTAGGTCTAATTATGTCTCTAGCTTAATAATGTAGGTCTAATTATGTCTCTAGCTTAATGTAGGTCTAATTCTGTCTCTAGCTTAGTAATGTAGGTCTAATTCTGTCAATTCTGTCTCTAGCGTAATGTACGTCTAATTCTGTCTCTAGCTTATTGTGGGTATAATGCTGTCTCATACTTTAAAAGATAAAAAAACCCCATCCGTTAGCAGTTTTTATTATGCTAGCAAAGTTATACAAACCATTATAACTTACTTCTGAGCTAAGCCCTAATCCTAAGCCATGCCAATGTACCTACTCCCCAGGATGCTGATGAAGCCCAGATCAAGGTCCAGGTGTGTGTGTATGCCTTTGATCTGCTGTATCTGAATGGGGAGTCTCTAGTTGACCAGCCCTTCAGGAGGAGACGGGAGCTCCTGCACTCCTCCTTCCAGGAGGTGGAGGGGGAGTTTGTCTTCGCCAAGTCTATGGTCACCTCAAACACGGAGGAGATCGAAGGCTTTCTGGAGGAGTCCATTAAAGGTAGGGCGAGGGAATTTAACGCAAGTACTTAAATATAATTTCTTTAGATGTAAATTTTCTTGAGTGCTATCAAGTAATAAAAATAAAACAAAAAGATATTAATTAACATGTTAAAAAATTATTTCCAGGCAACTGTGAGGGTCTCATGGTGAAGACTTTGGATGTGGATGCCACGTATGAAATAGCTAAACGTTCTCACAACTGGTTAAAGGTGAGTTGGCCACTTTATACTTTTTTGTTAAACTGTTGGCCATCATGGTACAGTGTTGGCTATGCTTGTTACATTGTTGGCCATGGTACAGCTACCAAAAAATGTATCTAAACTTACCAGTGTATTTAATTAAAATGTAAAATTACTTTGTTAATATTTCATTAAATATTTTTAGAATTTATGGATTTGATCTGTGCTAAGAATAATTTATTATAATCACATTTACATTAAAAAAAAAGTATGCTAAGAAAGATAACTCATTTAATTGTATAAAACAATTGCTTGCTTACTTCCCTTTAGTTAAAGAAAGACTACTTGGATGGTGTGGGTGACACCCTGGATGTGGTGGTTATTGGTGGCTACCTGGGCACAGGCAAGAGGACAGGGAAGTATGGAGGGTTCTTATTGGCTTGTTACAATGAGGAGAACGAGGAGTATCAAACAATCTGCAAGGTACACATCTACATTTGGGGGGGGGGGGGGAAGTGGGAAGTGGAGTGGAGGGGCAGTGGGGGCAGAGTTGGGGGGGGGGGGGTAGAGGAGTATCAAACAATCTGCAAGGTACACATCTACAGTTTGAGGGGGGACGTGAAGTGGAGTGGTGGTGGAGGGGGGGGGGTAAGCTAGGAAAATCAAGCTGCAAGGTGCACATCTTCACTGTTTTAAGGGTGGGGGGTTTTGTGGAGGGGGGGGGGGTCTAGTCTGTTCTGAGATGACAGACTCTGGCAAAATCCAGAAACCCATGATCCCTTATGTAACTCACACACAGATGAAGTGATTAATCCCACCCCCACACCCCTTCCATTCTGAATGAACTAATCTGTCAATGTTCATTTATGCACTAACTTGGATCCAGTGTTCAAATAGTTTTTTTTATTTATTTTGTTCTCCAAAATTTTTGATTTAGTTTTGCTTTTCCCCATCTAGATCTACATAGTTTATTATTTCACCTTTTGTAAAAAAAAACCCATTAATGCCGTTCAGTTCAAAAGAAAATGAGTTGATGTTAATGAAAGAGATAAGAAATCAATATCTTCATCATTTGCATTGGTCTGATGTTGATTAAACGCCTCGCAGTTTGTTGGCTTTGTACCAAATTTGACAGCCAGCGGAGCAGACGTGGGCCCAAAATGAGCCTAACTGAGATGTTAATGGACAGTTTTATGATGAAAATTTTAACATCTGTTCAATAGGAACTTTGGTACCCAGAAAAAACTGAACAGACAAAAATGTAGAACTGTATTTGTTCCAGACTAGGCTAGAACACTATTCACACAACTAGTTACTGGTTTTTATGTCACTAGCTGTGAAACCAGTTAACTTTAACCTTGAAACCAGTAACACTGAGACCAGTTAGGTTTAAATTTGTTAACCTTGAAACCAGTTACTCTTAAAAATTAAATACCTTAAAACCAGTAACCTTTAAGCAACTTACTTTGAAACCGGTTTCTTTTAAACCAGTTTTTTAAAAACTAGTAGCATTGAAGCAATTAAACTTGAACCCATTAATTTTGAAACAATTAACTTTGAACCCATTAATCTTGAAACAGTTAAACCTGAAACTATTAACCTTGAACTCATTAACCTTGAACTCATTAACCTCGAAACAATTCACCTGACCTTTCCCTCCAGATTGGAACTGGGTTCACTGACGAGGACTTGGAGAAACACCACAACTTCTTCAAGGAGCAGGTCATTGACAAGCCCAAGTCCTACTACGCCTGGGACGCAGCCCACGAGCCGGACCACTGGTTTGAACCGGTTCAAGTCTGGGAGATCAAAGCGGCAGACTTGTCGATATCCCCCACTCACAAGGCTGCCATGGGGCTGGTACGTTGTGTCAAATTGTTTATATTATAATTTCAAACCAATCATAAAGTTCCAAAACAAAGTGTGAAGTTGTTAAACTGAATGTCCAGTTGTTAAACCAAATGTCCAGTTGTTAAACCAAATGTGCAGTTGTTAAACCAAATGTCCAGTTGTTAAACCAAATGTGCAGTTGTTAAACCAAATGTCCAGTTGTTAAACCAAATGTCCAGTTGTTAAACCAAATGTCCAGTTTTTATACCAAATGTCCAGTTGTTAAACCAAATGTCCAGTTGTTAAACCAAATGTCTAGTTGTTAAACCAAATGTCCAGTTGTTAAACCAAATGTGCAGTTGTTAAACCAAATGTCCAGTTGTTAAACCAAATGTGAAGTTGTTAAACTGAATGTCCAGTTGTTAAACCAAATGTCCAGTTGTTAAACCAAATGTGCAGTTGTTAAACCAAATGTCCAGTTGTTAAACCAAATGTGCAGTTGTTAAACCAAATGTCCAGTTGTTAAACCAAATGTCCAGTTGTTAAACCAAATGTCCAGTTGTTAAACCAAATGTCCAGTTGTTAAACCAAATGTCCAGTTGTTAAACCAAATGTCTAGTTGTTAAACCAAATGTCCAGTTGTTAAACCAAATGTGCAGTTGTTAAACCAAATGTCCAGTTGTTAAACCAAATGTGCAGTTGTTAAACCAGTTGTTAAACCAAATGTCAAGTTGTCAAATGTCCAGTTGTTAAACCAAATGTCCAGTTGTTAAACATCCAGTTGTTAAACTAAATGTCTAGTTGCTAAACGTCCAGATGTTAAACCTGCTGTACCTGTCAACAGGTGGACAGCCAGAAAGGAATCTCCCTCAGGTTCCCCAGGTTCCAGAGGATCAGAGACGACAAGAAACCTGAGGATGCCACCACGGCAGCACAGGTGAGGGCACATTTTGTAGTTTACCTGCAGGCAGGGAGTTAACTTGCAGGCAGGGAGTTTACCTGCAGGCAGGGAGTTGACTTGCAGGCAGGGAGTTTACCTGCAGGCAGGGAGTTAACTTGCAGGCAGGGAGTTTACCTGCAGGCAGGGAGTTGACATGCAGGCAGGGAGTTGACATGCAGTGTATCTGCAGGCAGGGATTGTACCTGCAGACTGACAGTTTACCTGCAGGCAGGGAGTTTAGATGCAGGCAGTCTGCAGGAAGTTAATTTACCTGCAGGGAGGGAGTTTACCTGCAAGCAGGGAGTTTATCTACTGGCAGGGAATTTACCTGCAGATAGGCAGTGTACTTGCAGGCAGAGAGTTTACGTGTAGACAGACAGTTTACCTACAGACAGGCAATTTACCTGTAGACAGGCAGTTTACCTACAGACAGGCAGTTTACCTGTAGACAGGCAGTTTACCTGTAGACAGACAGTTACCTGTAGACAGGCAGTTTACCTGCAGATAGGCAGTTTAGACAGACAGTTTACCTGTAGACAGAGAGTTTACCTGTAGACAGAGAGTTTACCTGTAGACAGAGAGTTTACCTGTAGACAGAGAGTTTACCTGTAGACAGAGAGTTTACCTGTAGACAGCCTACCTGTCTAAATTTAGTTGATCTCCCCTGAATGTAAGGGCCTTTTCTCTCTAAATGCAGTTGTAGTATAAATATAGATGAATGTCTTAACTATACATTTTTATAGCTATAGATAATATAACTATATATTTAAACTACAAATATAGATGAACTTTATAGCTGCAGATTAATGTTTCATTCAACGTTTATATAATTCTGAAATATTGGGCCCCTTTTTTTTGCATCTAGGTTTTTTTCTTCATAGGTGGGGGAGGGGGGTGTTGGCTGTAGCAAGGAATGGTTTAAGGAGAGGGGTGGGGTAAAAGCGAGGTACTGGGGGGGGGGGAGGTCAAGAGATGGCTTGTATGACACTGGATCTGTTGTCTATGGGGGAGGGGGGGGGGGTAAAAGTTTGGTGGGGGGGGGGGGGGGAGTCCAGAGATGGCCTGCATGAAACTGGATCTGTTGTCTATGGGGGAGGGGGGAGGTTAAAAAGTTTGGGGGTGGGGGGGGGGGGGAGGTCCAGAGATGGCCTGCATGAAACTGGATCTGTTGTCCCAAATCTGGTAACAGCAGTCCACAACTCTATCCTGCTCTATCTATCTGTGGCAAGGTCACCATGGCAAGGTCACCATGGCAAGGTCACCATGGCAAGGCCACCAGATTACTCCCTCAGAGGGTGTGACCAATGAGACAAGCTGGCTTTGGATGAGCCCATCTTTCTGGGGGGGGGGGGGGGGGGAGGGTGAGAGGGAGGGGTGGTGTCATGAGAACCCTATCTCCCTCACCCCATTCAAGTTAGTCACTGACTGCCACCATAGACTTGAAGTTAGTCACTGACTGCCACCATAGACTTCAAGTTAGTCACTGACTGCCACCATAGACTTGAAGTTAGTCACTGACTGCCACCATAGACTTCAAGTTAGTCACTGACTGCCACCATAGACTTGAAGTTAGTCACTGACTGCCACCATAGACTTCAAGTTAGTCACTGACTGCCATCATAGACTTCAAGTTAGTCACTGACTGCCACCATAGACTTCAAGTTAGTCACTGACTGCCACCATAGACTTCAAGTTAGTCACTGACTGCCACCATAGACTTGAAGTTAGTCACTGACTGCCACCATAGACTTCAAGTTAGTCACTGACTGCCACCATAGACTTCAAGTTAGTCACTGACTGCCACCATAGACAAATGCCTTGTCAGCAGGAAGGGATCATTATCAAACCTCTTTTCACACCCATTAAATCTGCATAAAATAAAGATGAGGATAATCCCATGTTAATCTCCTTACCTGATAATAAAAATGTTTTTGTAAATTGCCCATTAATTCTGTGAAGGCCTGAGAGCTAGGAATTAGTTAAGAAACCTGGCTCAGTGTGAAGTCAATCATTAATAAATGATGAGCTAGGCAATTTTATGACATTTTTAAAAATTTGCGTTGTTCAATTTTGATTTAGCTGTACAATTCTAAAACTTAAAACGGAGCTGGACACCACCACCCCTCCCGTCATTTATACCCCTGGTCATCCCCCTTGACATTTTAGTTGCATTGAATACCTTCCCCACCCCCTATCAATAATAGCCTCCTTTTATCACCCCCCTACCAAAACAATTACGATAGAACATGACCCCCTGTTGATTGCTGATTGACGCTAATGTTTATGGGTAGGTTTTTGATAAGTACAGGGATAAGGTTAGGTTTAGGGAGAGGGACAAAGTTAGGGATAGGTTTTGTGATAGAACTAAGGGAAGGAATTGGGATAGGGATAAGGATCGCTTTAGGAGACAGGATTCTGGTTTAGTTAGGGATAAGGTTAGGTTATGTCCTAGATAAAACAAATGTATATACTTTGCCGGTTTCCCTATAATTTATATTACTATAAGGATAGTAATGGCCTAGACACCCATCCCTAGCATCCTGTCCTCTAATTATTACATTCTCTCTTCTCCCTACCTCCCTCCTCCTTAGTTCTCTCCCCTGTACCTAAAAATATTCAATTCTCCTCTGATCTGTTTGTCTTCTCTGTATTTTGTTTACTAGGTGTTTCTGTACAATATGTCCCCAACCTCGCCCACACCTTCTCCTCTCCTCACCCCCACCCCTCCCCACCAGCTGTTACCACCATTATTTATCATTCTATCCACACACCGTAGGCCAGCTGTTTCATCCTGAGTATCTTTTAAACCTGTGACAGTGGTCCTCACTACACAGTGGTCCTCACTACACACCTCAGTGGTCCTCACTACACATTGGTCCTCACTACACATTGGTCCTCACTACACACCTCAGTGGTCCTCACTACACACCACAGTGGTCCTCACTACACACCTCAGTGGTCCTCACTACACACCACAGTGGTCCTCACTACACAGTGGTCCTCACTACACATTGGTCCTCACTACACACCTCAGTGGTCCTCACTACACACCACAGTGGTCCTCACTACACACCTCAGTGGTCCTCACTACACAGTGGTCCTCACTACACAGTGGTCCTCACTACACACCTCAGTGGTCCTCACTACACACCTCAGTGGTCCTCACTACACACCTCAGTGGTCCTCACTACACAGTGGTCCTCACTACACACCTCAGTGGTCCTCACTACACACCTCAGTGGTCCTCACTACACAGTGGTCCTCACTACACAGTGGTCCTCACTACACAGTGGTCCTCACTACACATTGGTCCTCACTACACACCTCAGTGGTCCTCACTACACACCACAGTGGTCCTCACTACACACCTCAGTGGTCCTCACTACACACCACAGTGGTCCTCACTACACAGTGGTCCTCACTACACACCTCAGTGGTCCTCACTACACATTGGTCCTCACTACACAGTGGTCCTCACTACACACCACAGTGGTCATCACTACACAGTGGTCCTCACATACACCTCAGTGGTCCTCACTACACAGTGGTCCTCACTACACACCTAGTGGTTCTCACTACACAGTGGTCCTCACTACACAGTGGTCCTCACTACACAGTGGTCCTCACTACACACCTCCGTGGTCCTCACTACACACCTCAGTGGTCCTCACTACACACCTCAGTGGTCCTCACTACACACCTCAGTGGTCCTCACTACACAGTGGTCCTCACTACACACCCCAGTGGTCCTCACTACACACCTCAGTGGTCCTCACTACACACCACAGTGGTCCTCACTACACAGTGGTCCTCACTACACACCCCAGTGGTCCTCACTACACACCTCAGTGGTCCTCACTACACACCACAGTGGTCCTCACTACACACCTCAGTGGTCCTCACTACACACCACAGTGGTCCTCACTACACAGTGGTCCCCACTACACACCTCAGTGGTCCTCACTACACACCTCAGTGGTCCTCACTACACACCTCAGTGGTCCTCACTACACAGTGGTCCTCACTACACACCTCAGTGGTCCTCACTACACACCTCAGTGGTCCTCACTACACAGTGGTCCTCACTACACACCACAGTGGTCCTCACTACACACCTCAGTGGTCCTAACTACACACCTCAGTGGTCCTCACTACACAGTGGTCCTCACTACACACCACAGTGGTCCTCACTACACACCTCAGTGGTCCTCACTACACACCTCAGTGGTCCTCACTACACAGTGGTCCTCACTACACACCTCAGTGGTCCCCACTACACACCTCAGTGGTCCTCACTACACACCTCAGTGGTCCTCACTACACACCTCAGTGGTCCTCACTACACACCTCAGTGGTCCTCACTACACACCTCAGTGGTCCTCACTACACAGTGGTCCTCACTACACGCCTCAGTGGTCCTAACTACACATCTCAGTGGTCCTCACTATACACCTGTGTGGTCCTCACTACACACCACAGTGGTCCTCACTACACACCACAGTGGTTCTCACTACACAGTGGTCCTCACTACACAGTGGTCCTCACTACACACCTCAGTGGTCCTCACTACACAGTGGTCCTCACTACACAGTGGTCCTCACTACACAGTGGTCCTCACTACACAGTGGTCCTCACTACACACCTCAGTGGTCCTCACTACACACCTGTGTGGTCCTCACTACACACCTCAGTGGTCCTCACTACACACCTCAGTGGTCCTCACTACACAGTGGTCCTCACTACACGCCTCAGTGGTCCTAACTACACATCTCAGTGGTCCTCACTACACACCTGTGTGGTCCTCACTACACACCACAGTGGTCCTCACTACACACCTCAGTGGTCCTCACTACACAGTGGTCCTCACTACACGCCTCAGTGGTCCTAACTACACATCTCAGTGGTCCTCACTACACACCTGTGTGGTCCTCACTACACACCTGTGTGGTCCTCACTACACACCACAGTGGTCCTCACTACTCACCTCAGTGGTCCTTACTACACACCTGTGTGGTCCTCACTACACACCTCAGTGGTCCTCACTACACAGTGGTCCTCACTACACACCTCAGTGGTCCTCACTACACACCTCAGTGGTCCTCACTACACACCTCAGTGGTCCTCACTACACACCTCAGTGGTCCCCACTACACACCTCAGTGGTCCTCACTACACAGTGGTCCTCACTACACACCTCAGTGGTCCTCACTACACACCTCAGGGGTCCTCACTACACACCTCAGTGGTCCTCACTACACACCACAGTGGTCCTCACTACACATTGGTCCTCACTACACAGTGGTCCTCACTACACACCTCAGTGGTCCTCACTACACACCTCAGTGGTCCTCACTACACACCACAGTGGTCCTCACTACACACCTCAGTGGTCCTCACTACACACCACAGTGGTCCTCACTACACATTGGTCCTCACTACACACCTCAGTGGTCCTCACTACACACCACAGTGGTCCTCACTACACACCTCAGTGGTCCTCACTACACACCACAGTGGTCCTCACTACACATTGGTCCTCACTACACACCACAGTGGTCCTCACTACACATTGGTCCTCACTACACACCTCAGTGGTCCTTACTACACACCTGTGTGGTCCTCACTACACACCTCAGTGGTCCTCACTACACACCACAGTGGTCCTCACTACACACCTCAGTGGTCCTCACTACACACCACAGTGGTCCTCACTACACATTGGTCCTCACTACACACCACAGTGGTCCTCACTACACATTGGTCCTCACTACACACCTCAGTGGTCCTTACTACACACCTGTGTGGTCCTCACTACACACCTCAGTGGTCCTCACTACACAGTGGTCCTCACTACACACCTCAGTGGTCATCACTACACACCTCAGTGGTCCTCACTACACAGTGGTCCTCACTACACAGTGGTCCTCACTACACAGTGGTCCTCACTACACAGTGGTCCTCACTACACACCTCAGTGGTCATCACTACACACCTCAGTGGTCCTCACTACACAGTGGTCCTCACTACACAGTGGTCCTCACTACACAGTGGTCCTCACTACACAGTGGTCCTCACTACACACCTCAGTGGTCCTCACTACACACCTCAGTGGTCCTCACTACACAGTGGTCCTCACTACACAGTGGTCCTCACTACACAGTGGTCCTCACTACACACCTCAGTGGTCATCACTACACACCTCAGTGGTCCTCACTACACAGTGGTCCTCACTACACACCTCAGTGGTCCTCACTACACACCTGTGTGGTCCTCACTATACACCTGTGTGGTCCTCACTACACACCTGTGTGGTCCTCACTACACAGCAGCATTTCTTCCAGACTTTTTTCTCCGGGAGGTGTGGGGCACTTGAAATCTTCGGGGGGGGGGGGGGTAGACTTTCTTCGGAGTGGGCGGACACTGTTAAAAGTATATATTTTCTATATAAATTTCATTTCGTTCGTGAGGGGGGGGCGTTAAAATTTTTTCATTGGGCTTTGCCCCCCCCTCCTCCGGAAGAGATGCCTGGAAGAAACTCTGCTACACAGTGGTCCTCACTACACACCTCTAGCTGACAAAAAAAACTTTACTGTTGGCTAAATTCCCTACCCTTGAGATGACAAAATTTATTCTACTTGAGGTTAAATGGTTGACCTTGCCTGGTGTTAATTAATTTTGTTTTTTAGTGTAACCTTGAGACTTTATTATGTAAATAAGCTTCACCAGCAGTGACGAGTACTAATGAATTTTGCTAATGAATTTCTGGTTAATTTATTTGACTTATAAAACCTGTTATAACCAGTTTGACTGATATTCATTATGCAAACTCATTAAAACTAGATTCATGGTTAATGAGTTTGGGCAAGTGAAGTAGAGTTCACTTGTTTCTGTGACCTCGGCATATGAAGAGATAGTGTGGTCAGCACAATGCCCAGCCGCCTTTACTTTCTCTAGCGTTAGTTAGGTACCCATCAGAGTTGGGTGGACTCAGGGACAGTCTACTGACTTGAACCCGGATTCGAACTCGAGACTTATGGGTTAGCAATCCAGCCCTCTACCGCTAGACCACTCCATCCCTCTGGATTCATGGTTAATGAGTTTGGCTAATGTATCCTTGGTTAACAAGATTGGCTAATGAATCCTTGGTTAATGAGTTTGGCTAATGAATCCTTGGTTAACAAGATTGGCTAATGAATCCTTGGTTAATGAGTTTGGCTAATGGATCCATGGTTAATGAGTTTGGCTAATGAATCCATGGTTAACGAGTTGGCTAATGATAATGAGTTTGGCTAATGATAATGAGTTTGGCTAATGAATCCATGGTTAACGAGTTGGCTAATGATAATGAGTTTGGCTAATGTTAATGAGTTTGGCTAATGAATCCTTAATGTATGTTTCAGGTGGCTGAGATGTACAAGAACCAGAGTCAGATCCAGAACCAGGTCAAGGCAGGGGACGGGGAGGATGAGGAGGATTTTTATTAGATCTGTGTGTGGGGGTGGTCAGTGTGTGTGGGTGTGGGGGTGGTCAGTGTGGGTGTGGGTGGGATTGGGCTCTTAGAGGAGGGGGTGAACAACAGTAGTAGTCGCTACTGTGTCATGTCAGTAGTTATGTCATTAATTATGTCAGTCATTTGCTAATAGTATTACACTCTTTGTTCCATGACCTCTGACTTCTGTAGTATGACAGTGTCAAACATTATGTCTTAATGTCAGACTGCCCCTTGAAGCATGATATAATGTATGTCTTGGTGTCACAATTGTACATTTCTCATGTAATGGTTTATTAAAGATTATAACAGATTCTTAAACATATAAAACGTGAAGTCTAGATTGATTGTTTAATATATGAAATATTCCTGAATTTGTGAATATGTTCAGTATTTCTATGTTCTGGATGTTACAATTGTGTAGGAATTTTTATCTATTACAATTAGGCCAACATGTTGTCTTTTTATGGTGTCAGTTTAGTATGTGGACATTTACCATTGATTACATAAACTCATGTCACATTTTATCATTGATTACATAAACTCACTCAAGCATCTGGTTTTATTGTTTTGCTCACACTTCTTACATAATTTTGTTGTGTAATCAATGGCGTGAGCAAGGTTGACTGGGGGGGGGGGGGGGACTGAGACACCTAGACCCAATGTGTGTGTGTGTGTGTGGGGGGGGGGTTGATCCACACAATCGCAATTTCCTCACTTGGATACTTTGAATGTCATAAAGCCATACTTTGACGTTTAAATGGCTATGGATAGATATAAATATGAGAACTACGTGCTGTAGGTTTCATACTAAGGTTACAAGGTATCAACTATTTTCCTGTTTGTCTTAGGTGCAAGAATGCACTTGTTGACCCCAGGCCAACCTCCACCCCCCCCCCCCCCCCCCTGTTTCATCCTATTCACTGAATCACGCCCATCTACCATAGTTTCCACATTTAGCCCCCCCCCCTCCAGTATCCCACCCTATAATACCCTTGTCACATCACTCCTATCACCACTATCACCATTAATACCCCCCCCCCTGTCCGATCGCCCCTAGCCCACACATCTATCACTCCATCCCCTCTACCCCCCCCCCCCCCCCCAACCCCCGTAAGATCACCCTGCCCTAACTATTGATTTGGCGTGCAGATCCCAGCCTTCAGATAAAGCAGATAAGTTATTCTTATAAAGACAAATTAATGGCGAATAAAAAATTATTGCTTTCTACTTTGGGAAACATAAAAAACCAGATTTGCCTAGGGCGTATCAGCTAAATATAGACATGATGTCATATGACTTGATTATACCTGCACTACATCAGTAACCATTGTTACAGATATACATTTTAGAAAAGGCGTGCTACAGTAACCATAAGAACTTGCGTGATATTGGGGGTTAACGGTATACATTAGCAGTATATAAGTTTATATATAATTCTTAATTCAAATATTTTTGCAACATTTATGCCTTTTAGGATGGTTGGATGCCCTCTGACATACGTATTTAAAAATTTCTTGCTCATTCATATTAATCATATTGTACTTATTATTTTGAAGGGTGGTGTTCATTTTTTGTTTTAATATGTACGCTTCCCCATAGTTACTTTTTTATGTTCATAACACGTTTTTTAACTATTTAGACTGGCAAATACAGGGGCATATATTGGGGTACATACAGGGGCATATACAAGGGCACATATATTGGGGCATATACTAAAACACAAGAACAAAAACAGCACGACATAAACTCGACACAAGTTGACGATTACACTTTTGCACATGAGAGATAATGAAAACCCCACGGGGTGGGTGTGTGTGTGTGGGGGGGGGGGGTGTGAAAAAGAACACAGTGTGACGACTTCCAGTGTGTGTGCGTGTGACGACAGTCAGGGGAGGTGACGACACAGGCAGGGGTTGACTGACCAACTTAAAAAACGAATTGGCTCACGACTCAGCATCGATCGAGTACCCAGCGCTAATACCGCAATATAAACCGACTTACGCCATTTGGCGGCAGATAATTAAAAGTTCACCCCCGTGTAGTCGATAGCTTAACCCTTTTTATGTAACAAAAATCAATACAGATCTAGCCATAAATAGATTTCGATCTTCTGACTGGATGTCTTTAGTAATTTAATTTCCCCCTCCCCCTCCTAATTTATACATAGTTAATGTATTAAAAGGGAGAAAACTCCGACAAGGGGAAGCAACTAGTGGCCATTTCTTTATTCACCAACACATCGATACAAGGCAAGGAAATTATTCCTGCTTGACGTGACGGATGTCACACGGAAATAAATTATCGTCTGACGCTGGGTCGACGCTCGGTCGGGTTTTTCCAAACTTGATGGATTTTCTTTTCTGCCTCCAGCAGTTTGTGGTTTTCATCAGAGATTGATCTAGCTATGAAAGTATTACAAGGTCGTCTGCAAATTGGCCTGGTTGGCTCTGAACATCTAGGGGTTAGCAGGAGACAGATCCGGGGGAGGGGGGGATGTCATAGATCATCAACTTCCTTGTACATCACAGGATAAGCAGGGTTAGAAACATGGGATCATAGAGCATCAACATCCCTTGAAATACAGAGGACCAACGTTAGATAATCATCTTTAAATTAGTTTCCAGTTTAGAGACTATTTTCTTACTTAAAGTGTAGTGCATTTAAAAGCTGATTATTTTAAGGTTTTTCTACATGTCCTGTCCCCTACTTTTTAGTATTTAATATTATTTTAAAAATATAATGGTCGAAGTTACAGTTTTAAAAGATCTAGATGTAGTACTATATAGTATTGACATTGATAATAAAGCGGGAGTGATCGCCCATAAATTTTCTCGTATAATTTTTTATAACAGTAAGGGGAGGCAATTTCAGTACAAAAGGAAAATAGAAACAGTGCTTGTGACAAATATCGACCCATTATAGTTGTTTTTTTTTAAATACACGGAAAATGAAAATTTCTTAGAATATGCTTCACGAGAATATGATATAAAATTATTAAATTCAGAAATTCTTTGAGAAATCGGAAATGGGACGAAATCCCTATTTTAAACCTCTAGTTTTCAGCTCTCTTACACACACTTTAAATAAAATAGAATTGCTTAGAAAAAAAGAATAGCGCACTTTAAAATGATTGGTCTTGTGTTTTTAGAAATTGGAGATAAACGTAAAGTACTAATTCCGGTCGTCGGAAATTATTCAAATTTGAAGGAATCAAGAGAGTAAGATCTGATACCTATGTATGAAATTTCATCTACGTTACTGAAACTGTACTTATGGTTTTGCTTATAGAAAAAAATAGTCTCTTCCAGATATCGGGGAGTCACTAAAAAAATTTGAAATTAACCCAAGTATAAGATCTTAAAGTTACATATGAAATATTTGAAATTTCGTCAACCTAACTTAAATGGTGTTCACGTTATCTGCCTTTGAGAAACCGAAAGTAGAGTAAGTACCATTTCCGGTTACCGGAAATCACTCAAAGTATGATGCAAAACTAGAGCCTTATACATGAAATTTCGTCATCAAAATGAAAAGGTACTCAAGTTATCGCGATGACATACGGAGTTGGACAGGATTGCAAATGAATTTTGCAGGCTCCGACAGGTTGTAAAACGTCCAAACTGCGTCAAAAAATTCGTTTTTAGATTTTTAAAAATTTTTGCACGATTACAAAGACATCCTTTAAATTCCGTATAAAGTAAGGTGTAAAAAGACGAAAATAGTCAAAATCTAATTTTTTTTTTGCATAATTATATAATACTCTCACTATGCTCTGTATACGAGAAAGTAAAAAAACCATATTTGTTTCTGTTTCGCCATGTTCCTGATCGACGCGTCAGTCGAGGTCAAGGCCACGGTCAAGGCCACATGTGCAGGTTATTTTCAGAACTTTTGACATCATCAATAAAGCTTACCTTGGTCTCTTTCTAAGACACGTTAAGACATGTTAAGTATACAGGTCTTCAGGGATTCTCGCTTGGTGGAGTAGGGTAGGTCTTCACAAGCACGATGACCTTTTACTGGCAGAAAGTGTATCGACCAAGATGACATGATGACAGAATACATGACAAACCGACATGACATCTAGACCTTGTATACTATAACAGATGGAAGCCACTTAATTATCCTATAACAAATTGAGGTCACCTGTTTAACAGTTCGCTGATTTCAGCAGATGTCAAACTATTGTAAAAAAAAACTGATCAAAGCTTTCAGCCTTGACCTTGACATCCCCTCCCCAGACGGTCAAATCTGGCTCACGGGCCCCCAAAATCTGGCTCACGGGCCCCAAAATCTGGCTCACGGGCCCCAAAATCTGGCTCACGGGCCCCAAAATCTGGCTCACGGGCCCCCAAAATCTGGCTCACGGGCCCCAAAATCTGGCTCACGGGCCCCAAAATCTGGCTCACGGGCCCCAAAATCTGGCTCACGGGCCCCAAAATCTGGCTCACGGGCCCCAAAATCTGGCTCACGGGCCCCAAAATCTGGCTCACGGGCCCCAAAATCTGGCTCACGGGCCCCAAAATCTGGCTCACGGGCCCCAAAATCTGGCTCACGGGCCCCAAAATCTGGCTCACGGGCCCCAAAATCTGGCTCACGGGCCCCAAAATCTGGCTCACGGGCCCCATGTTCACTTCTGGCTGGTCATCTTGATTTGTGGCTGTCACCAGATTTAATTGCTTGTCACGTGGTGTAATGGGCTGTCACGTGATATGGTGGTTTGTTTATCTTCACTCACCGCTGGACTCTGTCCATCAGAGGTTAATAACACCTCACCCCATTGGCTGGATGAGACACACGTGACTTATGTTGTAATCAACCCGTTTACGCCTATGCCCCCCCCTTTCCCATTTGATCATCCTGTTTAGACCCATCCCCCCCCCCCCCCCCCCACTAACTTTCCCCATTTGAAAAAAAAAATAAAACCAACTATATTTTACATGATCCAAGATGAAAATGTATTTTTCAAGAGTGTGTTGAGAAGGCATGGGCATATGCCCTGTGAAAAAACCTACTGATATTGACATTGAAAGCTGGGCCTTGAGGGTATAACTAATCCTTATGGCTAGAGGGGTATTGCAGTAACAGATGGTACAGATCAGTCTCCGATATTAAATCACAAAAAATCAATAACTATTTTATTTTTTTCTTGCTTGTTTTCCTCCCTGGCAATATCACAGGGAACTTTCAGGTGCTGTAACATCTGAAAACACCAACTTTCAGGTGCTGTAACATTCTGAAACACCAACTTTCAGGTGCTGTAACATTCTGAAACACCACTTTCAGGTGCTGTAACATTCTGAAACACCAACTTTCAGGTGCTGTAACATTCTGAAACACCAACTTTCAGGTGCTGTAACATTCTGAAAACACCAACTTTCAGGTGCTGTAACATTCTGAAATACCAACTTTTCAGGTGCTGTAACATTCTGAAACACCAACTTCAGGTGCTGTAACATTCTGAAACACCAACTTTCAGGTGCTGCAACATTCTGAAATACAAACTTTCAGGTGCAATAATTCATTGGTAAAGTGAACTGTTAGGTAGTACATACAGTGTTTCTTCCAGACTTTTTTCTCCGGGGGGGGGGCAACTTGAAATTTTCGGGGGGGGGGGGGCGGTAGACTTTCTTCCGGGGGGGGGGGCGGACACTGTTAAAAGTATAGTATTTTCCATATAATATATATAAATTTCATTTCGTTCGGGGGGGGGGGGGGCGGTAAAAAAAATTTCGGGGGGGGGGGGGGGGGCCTTCACCCCCGAAGAAAGATGCCTGGAAGAAACTCTGAGTACATATCATAAAATTAGCAGGAATAGATGTCATCAGACCCATATTATATACAACAGCTACAAATGTCAACTCTAAGTCAGATGTCATTGTTCGTATGTCATTGTTTTCCTGGTGTTTTCAGTTTTTTCAGCTTTACCTACGCTGAAGGTAGAAATAAAGTTACCATCATGATGGTATATATAACGTTACATCATAACAGTTAAACTAAATAGTCTCATTATGGCAGAAATTACCGTCACATCATGATTGGGTAGCTTGAATTTACCACCAAACTGATAAAAGTTTAGTTAGCTAACCCTATCGCAAGCGTTAATCCAATAGGGCAACTTCCCTCATAAAACAGATATCCAAAAGGACAACATCCCCCTCCCCCCACAATAAAAAATTGACATCCTATAGGGCAAACATCCTCTCATAGAACAGTATATATCTCATAGGACAACATCCCCTCATAACAGCAGATATTCCATAGCTCAACATCCCCCCCCACAACAACTGATACCCCATAGCCAAACATTCCCACCCCCCTCCCCAACAACATATATCCCCTAGGGCAACACCCCCCCCCCATAACCAACTGACAACCCATACAGGGGAAACCCAATCGACCGACCGACTTTTCGTTTTACCTTAATTGTCGTGTTTGACGTCATGACGACAAGATGTGACGTCAGACTGGAGCAGATGGTCGCTGGGATTAGAC